>NW_026629971.1:0-1417 GCF_030028575.1 Malurus melanocephalus
GGGATACCGGGGGACCGGATCCGTGTCCCGGTGAACGGGGGGTGGCCGATTGTCCCTGCCCGGGATACCGGCGGGATACCGGGGGACAGGATCCGTGTCTCGGTGAACGGGGGGTGGCCGTGTGTCCCCTCCCGGGATACCGGGGGACAGGACCCGTGTACCGGTGAACGGGGGGTGGCCGATTGTCCCCGCCGGGGATACCGGGGGACCGGGGGGCGGCCGATTATTCGTGCCCGGTATACCGGGAGACAGGACCCGTGTCCCGGTGAACGGGGGGTGGCCGTGTGTCCCCGCCCGAGTCCCGGTGAGCGGCCGATTGTCCCCGCCCGGGATACCGGGGGCGGCCGATTGTCCCCGCCGGGGATACCGGGGGACCGGGGGGCGGCCGATTATTCGTGCCCGGTATACCGGGGGGGCAGGACTCGTGTCCCGGTGAACGGGGGGTGGCCGTGTGTCCCCGCCCGAGTCCCGGTGAGCGGCCGATTGTCCCCGCCCGGGATACCGGAGGACAGGACCCGCGTCCCGGTGAGCGGCCGATTGTCCCCGCCCGGGATACCGGGGCTCGGGGGTGCTGCTGTCACCGTGGTGACACCGCCAGCCGCCCGCCCCCAACGGGGACGCGGTGCCCGGGGCAGTTCAGGAACAAGCGGGGAGGGACTGGGGGAACCCGGGGCGGGTTTGGGGGTCCCCGTGCCCCCTCTCTTACCCAGTGGTTGGCGAAGCTGCGGGTGATGACGGCGGGGGCGAAGGAGCGAGCGGGGTTCATGCTGGCACCCGTGTAGTGGATCTGCAGTGGGAGGGGGCGGTGGGGGGCTGCACGGCCGCCCCCCAGCCCCTCCCCGACCCCCGGGGTCCCAGCTCGGGGGTCTCCCCGGCCGCTCTTACCCCGAAGATGTGGCCGAGGGCGAGGGAGAAGCCGACGGGCACGGCKGCCATGGCCGGGCGCCCGTCGTGACGGTCGTCGAAGCTGGCGAAGACGCACAGGACGAACTGGGCGGTCAGGAGCAGCTCCACCACCGTGCCCTGGCCCGGGCCCACGCCGGGGTGCAGCTGCGTGGGGAGGGGGCTCAGCACCCCGCGGAGATRTTCCCCCATCCCCCCTCAGCACCCCAAATCTCCCCTCGTTATCCTCCCGCACCCCAAAACCCCGCTGTACCGCAAATCCCGAACCCTTCCCCATTACTGTCCACATCACCCCAAAACACCTCCCGGACCCCTCCCCAATTTGCCATCAGACCCCTCTGAGCCCAAATTACAGCTCATGGTACCCCAAAACACCTCCCGACCTCACCAAATCCCCCAAACCTCTCTGAATCCAAACCCCCCCCCTTGCAAAGCCATGGTACCCCAGATCCCAAAACAACCCCTGGACCCCTCCCCAATCCCTCCAAGCCCCCAAACCCCCACCACACCCCCA
>NW_026629972.1:0-1477 GCF_030028575.1 Malurus melanocephalus
TCCCTCTGAATGGCAGCATCACACTCTGGTATATCAAAAACTATTCCCAGGTTTATGTCATCTGCAAACTTGCTGAGAGTACACTCTGTCCCAGTTTATTAGGACATAKCTAGAAAAAGTACAGCAGAGTGTGGGAGCAGAGGTCTGAATCTAACCTACCCTTTTAAATTCTGGYGATAAAGAGACTCAGCAAGTGCAAAATAGCACAGAAGAGAGAAAATCCAACTATCAGCAGAAAGCCAGCTGAACTGTTGGTGGTAAAGCATCACTTAATCAAATAAGTTATTTCAAAAAATTAAGCAGACCAGAACAGAAGCTTAAAAGCTAACACTGACAAAGTACCAATCAACCTTATCAGCAAACATTAAATTGCTTTCCAAAACAAAATCCACTTAGAAGTTCACTTCACAGGAAAGGGCTACCTCACCATAACATAGCAAGACAGATGTATCCATCAGCAAAAAATGCTGAACTACAGGACAGTGATTTCAAGAGTAAGACATTTTATTTTGATAAACCTCTTGTCATCACTTTTGTGCTGTAGATTGTATTCAGTCAAACCAATCAGTACTAATAATGACCTTTTTTAATAATGGAAGGTCAGTCTTGAGRAAAAGAACTTCAATATATGAGAGGTACAGATGCAAAAAAAAACTAGTTTACTGTTTAAATTTCTACATGCTCTTGATTCTATATTTATTCGGATTAATATTTTCTTAGGTAAGTTTTCCACAACTGGTTGCTCAGAAACACAGGGAAAAATACAGAACTGAGTACTTTTAAACCTCAGCCTGAAGCAGACTCAACTATACACATGCCATTCCTGATAGATGACTTTCTTACCTTTCTAACCTCCAAATAGGTTTTCCTAGACAAATCACAATTTAATGTGAAGWTTGCTAAAAACAGGATTTGATGTAATAAACTTTATATCAAATTATAAACATTTATTAATTTTATTTATATCTACTTACTTTTTTTTTCCCTTTGTATTTTCTTTTATCTAGAACAGCAGTGAAACTGGGAAAAGACTAGTTATATTTTTCCCAAATATTGAAAGCTGGGGAAAATTARTCATCTGAGCAAGAGGAAAAAAAGAAATAAAATTTCTTTTGAATTGCTATCATCTCAGCAAGTTCAAAGCTACCAAGCAACTAGTAATGTGATGGCATAGCATAGCTAACAGGGTGCCTCATCAAGCCACAGCTAATTCCACAGTGACAGAATAAACTGCAGTGAGCAATAAAAAACTTCTACAGGAATCATGTAAATCCTCCTTTCTTGTTTCATCACAGTGGCTTCATTTGCAGCTACAGGGCTCGATTCTTATTTTAAGATTWTTTCTTCTTTGGAATAATTTAAACTCTCTGATTATATTCCTTAAAGCATTAAATCACCTATGAAAGAAACACCTGCAGTGAGTGATTTAGATTTTTGGTGAGGGTTTCCTCCATTTTGTGGGGTTTTCAGTTTTGGG
>NW_026629973.1:0-1365 GCF_030028575.1 Malurus melanocephalus
CTTCAGGCCCCTCCTGCTGAGTGAGGATGAGGAGGACACGAAACGGGTGGTGAGGAGCGCCCGCGATAAACGGTAATTAGTGATTAGTTATTGATTAGTTATTGATTAATTATTGATTAATTATTGATTAATTATTGATTATTGATTGGGTATTGGGGATTGATTGGTTATTGGTTATTGATTGATTGTTGATGGGTTATTGATTGATTGGGAATGGATCGGGGTTTGATTGGTGAGGAGCGCCCGGGATAAACGGTAATTAGTGATTATAGATTATTGATTAATTATTGATTATTGGTTATCAATTATTGGGTATCAATTATTGATTGGATGTTGGTTTACTATTGATTGAGGATTGATTGGTTATTGAGTGATTGGTGTTTGATTGAGGATTGGTGAGGAGTGCACGGGATAAACGGTAATTAGTGATTGGTTATTGATTATTGGTTATTGATTATTGATTATTGGTTATGGATCGATTGATTGGGGGTTGATGGGTGATTGATTGGGAATGGATCGGGGTTTGATTGGTGAGGACCGCTTGGGATAAACGCTAATTAATGATTAGTAATTGATTAATTATCAATTATTGATTATTGGTTATTGATTTGTTGTTGATTGGTGATCGATTGATTGGTTATTGATTGAGTATTGGTCAGCGACTGATCAGTAAATGATCTGTTATTGATCGGTGATTGATTGGTGATGGCTCGGTGATAGATCTGTTATTGATCCATTATTGATTGGGTATTGATCAGTGATTGGTGATTGGTGGATTGCTTATTTGTTGATATTGATCAGCGATTGACCGGGTATTGATTGATATTGATCAGTGATTGATCGATGTTTGATTGATCGGGTATTGAACGGTGATTGATCAGTGATCGATTGGTGATCGATTGATCACTATTGATCGGTTATTGATCGCTGATTCATCGCTGATTGATCACTGATTTATTGATTGGTTATTGATCAGTTATTGATCAGTGATTGATCACTGGTTGATCACTGATTTATTGATCGTTATTGATCAGTTATTGATTGATATTGATCGATTATTGATCGATTATTGATCGGTTATTGATCAGGTACGAGGAGCTGACCAATCTGATCCGCTCCATCCGCAACGCCATGAAAATCCGCGACGTCAGCCGCTGCCTCGAGGTGCCCAAAACCCCCAAAATTCCAAAAAAATTCCCAAAATTTCCCAAAAATTCCCAAATTTCCCTCAAGATTTTGTTTCCTAAAAAAATCCCAAATTTTCCCCCCAAAATTCCACCATTTTCCCCTGAAATCTCCCCATTTTTCCCCCACTTTTCCCCCATTTTTCCCTAATTTTCCCCCAATTTCCCCCCAAAATTCCCC
>NW_026629974.1:0-1470 GCF_030028575.1 Malurus melanocephalus
AGACATGGGACACACCTGGAGAACGAGCTGGCCAGCAAGGAGAGCCTGTACAGACAGGTGACATGGCTGGGGACAATGGGGACACACCTGGGGACAATGGGGACACACCTGGGGACATTGGGGACACACCTGGGGACATTGGGGACACACCTGAGATACACCTGAGATAGAGGGGAGGACATGGGGACATTGGGGACACACCTGGGGACATTGGGGACACACCTGGGGACAGCTGGGATACACCTGGAGAACGAGCTGGCCAGCAAGGAGAGCCTCTACAGACAGGTGACACGGCTGGGGACACTGGGGACACACCTGGGGACACCTGGGATAGACCTGAGATAGAGGGGATGGACATGGGATGGACATGGGGACATTGGGGACACACCTGGGGACACTGGGGACACACCTGGGAACAGCTGGGACACACCTGAGCTAGAGGGGATGGACATGGGATGGACATGGGGACATTGGGGACACGGCTGGAGAACGAGCTGGCCAGCAAGGAGAGCCTCTACAGACAGGTGACACCTCTGGGGACAATGGGGACACACCTGGGGACACCTGAGATACACCTGAGATAGAGGGGATGGACATGGGATAGACATGGGGACATTGGGGACATTGGGGACACACCTGGAGAACGAGCTGGCCAGCAAGGAGTCACTCTACAGACAGGTGACATGGCTGGGGACAATGGGGACACACATGGGGACAATGGGGACACACCTGGGATAGAGGGGACACACCTGCAGAACGAGCTGGCCAGCAAGGAGTCACTGTACAGACAGGTGACATGGCTGGGGACAATGGGGACACACCTGGGGACATTGGGGACACAGGTGGGGACACCTGGGACACACCTGGGAACACCTGGGATACACCTGGGGACACTGGGGACACACCTGGGGACATTGGGGACATACCTGAGATACACCTGAGAGACATGGGATATACCTGAGAGAGAGGGGATGGACATGGGATGGACATGGGGACATTGGGGACACACCTGGAGAACGAGCTGGCCAGCAAGGAGAGCCTCTACAGACAGGTGACATGGCTGGGGACAATGGGGACACACCTGGGGACAGCTGGGGACACACCTGAGATAGAGGGGACACACCTGAGATACATGGGATAGACATGGGGACATTGGGGACACGCCTGGAGAACGAGCTGGCCAGCAAGGAGTCACTGTACCGACAGGTGGGGACAATGGGGACACACCTGGGGACATTGGGGACACACCTGGGGACAGCTGAGAGACATGGGATAGACCTGAGATAGAGGGGATGGACATGGGATGGACATGGGGACATTGGGGACACGGCTGGGGACACCTGGGATACACCTGGGGACACACCTGGAGAGAGCTGGGGACATTGGGGACATACACAGGATAAAGGGGACACACGTGGGGACACACACGGCATAGAAGGGACACACCTGGGGACATCTGGGGACATCTGG
>NW_026629975.1:0-1467 GCF_030028575.1 Malurus melanocephalus
AAAAAAAAAAAAAAAAAAATTAAGGCCTCTCTTAACTCTTCAAACTCTTTTGACTTTGCTACCAGCTCTTCTACAATTTGACCATATGAATCTGAGGAACCAGAAGAGAAGCTGAAAAAAAATTAAATTGCAGAAATTAATTTTCAGATCAAGAAACAACAGTCTGTTTGCAGAACTAGTTATCACTGTGAAGAATGTAAAACCCAATCCTGGCAGATTTACTAGTTTGAAGACAATTGCAAGCCAACACAAGATTAGATCCCTTTCATCCCTTTGCTTCTCTTTTCTTAGAATTAGTCATTATAATTCTGTATGAGCATTAATTTCTTGTTTTCATAAAATGCAAGTCAGAGACTCTTTAAATTCCCAGCCTTGATGACTTGCAGCAGCAATGAGTTGCACAATCTGATGAAAAAACTCTGAACAGATATTTCCACTTATCCATTTATAATATGCCATCTCTCATTTTCTTTGCATTTGCATTCTTCCTCCCTGAAGCAGGAGGAAAATTATTTAATATTGTTTGAAGTATAGGAGGAATCTAATTTTTTTTTTCCCCAGGTGCATATTTTCTGTGCTTCAAATGTATTGAATTTAACGACAGCTTCTGTGAGCTCAGTGTCTCGTCTCCCTGAAGTTCCTCACAGTCCATTTTGCACTTCCATAACCTAAATAACTTCTGCAACCTGCTTATTTTGCTGCTCCAAAGCGTGATTGTGCCAGAAAACCTTGGTCTCAGGGCAGGATTTTGGGCACTCTGTGTTTTCTTCCAGCAGAAAKTGACAGTTTAATTCTAGTGTTTCTCTTTTGTCTCTTAGACACTTTTGATCCCCAGTAATACTTTTAGTTCACAAATATTTACTTTCCTTTCTGATTTCCTGYGCAGGACCTTGTCATAGGACTGAACAAACTGTCTGCTATCTATTGCTTTGGAGACACTCACCGAATTTTAGCACATCAGTGAGACTCTTCAGAAAACTCAGCAGCCTAGGCTTTATCACATCCTGGTCTTTCAGGTGTTTATTGTTTTACTTTCCTGATATAGATGCAATGTTTATTCATCTGTAACGTCTTGGATCACTTATGAAGCCTTTTTAATTAGAGATATAAAATTTGCCACCCTCTAAGTTACTGATATAGCAGACATTTTTAATTAAAGCCTGTGCACTTTCTCAAGCTGCTCTGCCCTGTCAAGATTTTGAACGTTGTGATGTCGATCCTTTGGGCCTGTTGAAGCTTTTCCATTATCAGTTTCTTTCAGCATCTTTTCCTGTGGTGGTTCCATCATCACAGCTCRTCATCCTCCCTGACAGGCAAAGCAAGCTGCAAAAGCCACTCACTCTCTGCACCAGGCACTGATGCTGATGCCTTGGGATTTTTAGTTTCTCTATTTTCATGCATCTGTATTCTTGTACTTCTCTAGTACAACACTAAAACTACTGTTCTTTCATCTTTAGACAAAACAAT
>NW_026629976.1:0-1378 GCF_030028575.1 Malurus melanocephalus
TTTTTGCCCATTTTTCCCCCATTCCCGGCCCCGTCCCGGCCCCACCTCGGCGCTCCCATCCCGCCGCCGCCGCGGCCTCCGCTCGAACTCTCGCGAGACTTCAGAGCTTCGCGAGAACAACCCACCCCCGAGCCCCGCCCCCTCTTTTCATTGGCTGAGACGCCGACAGCGCGCGGTCTGCCCCGCCCCCTCATTTGCATGCCGCGCTCTGATTGGTCTGAGGAATCGCGCCCCGTCCTCATTACTATGCAAGCCCCGCCCCTTGCGCGGGAGTTTCGCGGACGCTCCCGACGAGTTTTGGGGGATTTTGGGGTTTTTTTTATGATTTTTTGGGGAATTTTGAGCGTTTTTTGGGGAATTTTGAAGGGTTTTATGGGATTTTTAGAGTTTTGGGTGTTTTGGGGGGATTTTGAGGGTTTTGGGGACATTTTGAGGAGTTTTTGAGGGTTTTTGGGGTGGATTTTGAGGGGTTTTAGGGAGATTTTGAGGTTTTTTCCCGAGAATTTTGAGGGTTTTGGGGGCATTTTTGAGGTTTTTTTGAGGCATTTTGGAGTTATTTTGGGAGATTTTTAGGGTTTTGGGAGGGAATTTTCAGGGTTTTATGGGATTTTTAGAGTCTTGGGATTTTGAAGGTTTTGGGGGCATTTTGAGCAGGTTTTGAGAATTTTGGGGGATTTTTAGGGTTTTTTGGGGGCATTTTAAGGAGTTTTGGGGGATTTTGAGGAATTTTTTTGGGGAGATTTTATGGGGTTTTCCGGGAATTTTGAGGTTTTTGGGGGCATTTTGGAGTTATTTGGGGGGTTTAGGTGATTTTTGGGGGGATTTTGAGCGTTTTTTGGGGGATTTTGAGGAGATTTATGGAATTTTTAGAGTTTTTGGGGGATTTAGAAGGTTTTGAGGGTTTTGGAGGGATTTTGAGGATTTTGGGGGCATTTTGAGCGGTTTTTGGGGGAGTATGAAGGAGATTTATGGGATTTTTAGAGTTTTGGGGGGGTTAGAAAATTTTGAGGGTTTGTGAGAGTTTTTGGAGGAATTTTGAGGGTTTTGGGGGCTTGTGGAGTTATTTTGGGAGATTTTAAGCATTTTAGGGGGGATTTTGAGGGTTTTGGGGGCATTTTGGAGTTACTTTAAGAGATTTTGAGGGGTTTTCCGAGGATTTTGAGGATTTTGGGGGAGATTTTGAAGGTTTTTGGAGGGGATTTTTAGGGGTTTTCTGAGAATTTTGAGGGTTTTGATGTCATTTAGGGTTATTTTAAGAGATTTTGAGGATTTTGAGTGGTTTTGAGGATTTCACCCTCCCCCATTTCGGATCAGAGGGGTTTTAGGGGGATTTGGGGTCCCCCCGGCAGATTTTAGGGGCTTTAGGGGGGTTTGGGGG
>NW_026629977.1:0-1393 GCF_030028575.1 Malurus melanocephalus
CTCACCGTGGCCGTTCTGGTGGCGTCGAGGCGGCGGCAGCGCTGCAGTTCCTTGTAGAGCTCCCCCCTGGGGGCGAACTCCAGGATGAGGAAAACGCGGCGCCGGTCGTGGAAATAATTGTAGAGACGGAGAACGTTGGGGTGCCTGGAACGGGGAAAAAAAAATAAATTTGGGGAGTTTCCTGAACCTCAAAAATTCAACATTAGGACCCCAAAATTCCCCCGAAAACCCCAAAATTTGGGACCTTTCGGAACCCAAAAAAACCCAAAAACCCCCAAAAATTTCCTGAAAAAAACCCAAATTTGGGAGTTTCCTGAACCTCAAAAATTCAAAATTAGGACCCCAAAATTTGGGACCTTTTGGAACCCAAAATCCACCCCAAAAAAATTCCTGAAAAATCCCCAAAATTTGGGACCTTTTGAAAGCCAAAAAATTCCCCCCCAAAAACCCCGAAATTCCTCTAAAACCCCTCCCCAGGTGTGTTTTGTCCCTCCCAGGTGTGTTTGGGTGTGTTTTTACCTGTACAGGTGTGTTTTTCTCACCTGAGATGTGATTGGATCTCGATTTCCCTCCTCAGCTGATGCTCCACCCCCTCCCAGGTGTATTTTTCCCCTCCCCAGGTGTGTTTGGGTGTATTTTTCTCCTCTCCAGCTGTGTCCAGGTGTATTTTTCACCTGTCCCAGGTGTATTTTCTCACCTGAGATGTGATTGGATCTCGATTTCCCGCCGGAGCTGATGCTCCACCCCCTCCCAGGTGTATTTTTTCCCTTTCCAGGTGTGTTTGGGTGTGTTTTTCTCACCTCAAATGTGATTGGATCTCGATTTCCCTCCTCAGCTGATGCTCCACCCCCTCCCAGGTGTATTTTTTCCCTTTCCAGGTGTGTTTGGGTGTGTTTTTCTCACCTGAGATGCGATTGGATCTCGATTTCCCTCCTCAGCTGATGCTCCACCCCCTCCCAGGTGTGTCCAGGTGTGTTTGGGTGTATTTTTCACCTGTTCAGGTGTATTTGGGTGTGTTTTCCCCTCCCCAGGTGTATTTGGGTGTGTTTTTTACCTGTCCCAGGTGTGTTTTCTCACCTCAAATGCGATTGGATCTCGATTTCCCTCCTCAGCTGATGCTCCACCCCCTCCCAGGTGTATTTTCCCCTCTCCAGGTGTATTTTTCACCTGTCCAGGTGTGTTCGGGTGTGTTTTTACCTGTCCCAGGTGTATTTTCTCACCTGAGATGTGATTGGATCTCGATTTCCCGCCGGAGCTGATGCTCCACCCCCTCCTGCTCCACCTGGGATTTGAAGAGCACCTTCAGGGCCACCAGGAACCCCGAGCGCCGCTCCCGGGCCAGGTAAACATTCCCGAATTTGCCCTTGCCCAGGGGCCGGCCCACCTCGAAATC
>NW_026629978.1:0-1378 GCF_030028575.1 Malurus melanocephalus
GCGGGCGGGGGGAGCGGGAGGGAGGGTTGTGGCTGTTTCGTTCTCCCGTGTCCCCCACGTGTTCCCCCTGCCCTGAGGCCGCTGCGGGAGCGGCTGCCCGCGGTCTCATTCCCGCTGATGCCTCGGCAGGAGCCGGTGCCGGAGCAGCGCTGGCTCGTCCCCGTTGCTGTTGGTAGGACGGAGGTGGCTGCCGCGTCCYGGAGGCTGTGTGGTAAAATTGTCATCGCCAGAGGTTTCTGTCCCCATAGGGGACGGAGGAGCCCTGTAAAAGTTACTTTATTCAGCCACAAGGGGAGAGGCTCTGAGCATTTTCTCAGCTCTAAAACGCATTCTCTAAACGGGGTTTCCGAAATGCAGACTCTTTTTTTATCTCAATTTCCCTGGCCCCATCTCCCTCTCCCTTTCCCCCCCTGGCTGAGGTACTTGGAAGGTTCAGACTTCCCGATCGCCTACTGCATGTCCTCCTTAATAGGCACCTCCCTTTGGTATGACATCCGATATTCATGGCTCTGTTAAGTCTTTGTCCTTCTTTTAGAAGTTCAGAATTGTTCTGATGGCCGTTCAAGTTTTCCTCAATTTGAGTGTTCCCTGCAGCCGGGGATGCACCAATTGACGGCTTTTCTCTGATCAAATCATCCCGTACTTGGATTTCCAGCTGATTTCCCTGAGCCTATGGTAGCCAAATGGTACTCAAATGGTAGCTTGTGGCACCCCAGTGCTCTGTTACACCCTATAGAGCACAGACAATGCCTGCACATGTTGGAGTGGGGAGAGGGTTGATTCCCCTCCACTATTTCTAGTGAAGTTTTCACAACATTCTTTGTCTTCTGTTTTCCTTTGCAGTTTAACCCGTCTCTGTTGCAGTCATATCTCCTCACTCTGGGCTCTGCCTTTAGCTGTGCAAATTCTGTTTCTACAATCAGAGGTTGGGGTGARGGGCAGAGGAAATGAGCCCAATTCCTCCCCCGGGCGAGAAGGCCCTGGTGCATTGTGCACACTTTGTCCCATCAGTGTTAATTTGCATTTCTAAAGCTCCTCTCTTGGTACCTGGAGGCAAAGCTTCTCTCCCACAGCAGCCCTCGGGTGATTCTCATGTGGGCCCCCCACACTTTGATTTTTTTTTTTTAACAATATCCTAATTAGTGTTTATGAGTTCAAGGGTCACCTTTCACCTCTTTAAATGTCTTATCATTTTGCAAAATTCAGCTTGAAGGTGAACGTTGTAAGACCCATACCAAAACTTTGCCATTGCTAATAGAACACAGATGCACAATAAAAAACCCAAAGCATTAAGGATTTTTTGATACTCTTTCTCCTTAGACTAAAAATTGATTCTCACTCCCCTGGCCCAAACCTGACTGACATATAGTCCCTGGTA
>NW_026629979.1:0-1477 GCF_030028575.1 Malurus melanocephalus
CAGACTCCAGTGATTCAGAGTAACCCGCTCCAGCTTGTGGTTTTAAAAATAGCTTTAAAGTCACACCAGTTTTTTTTGTTGCGTTTTCACCAGCATGCTCAGGCTTGTCTCAAACAGTTTTCTGCTCTTCTCCCATTCAAGTCTATGGAAATTTTGCCTTCAGTATAATCAGAAGAAGAAAATGGGGCATATTGAGATGTAGTAAAGCAATCAGAAAGGCATTGAAGGGCCCAGAGAGGGTCCCCCTACACATCTCTGAGGTCGCTTTACAGACATCCCTGTCCAAACTCTGCCCATCTGAGGCACAGAACAGATTTTATGGAGTTTCTGGGATCTAAACAACACCAGGTACCATTCAGGGGTGTCATTCAGCCAGGGGTTTGGACAGGAGTGGAAGATGAAAATCACCACGACAGCCCTTGATGGCCATCCCTGCACCCTCAGCAGGGAAATGCGGGGTCAGTGTCCAAGGTGAGAGCTGATCCTGAATCCTGAGACCCTGAGGGGAACCTGAGGGGAGCCTGAGCTCTGAGAGTGCCTCCTGAGGGCTGTGGGGTGGGATTGTGGGATGTGATCGGGGCTGTGGGATGTGATGTGGGAAGTGATGTGGCTGTAGGATGTGGCCCAGGGCTGTGGGATGTGATTGGGGCTGTGGGATGTGATTGGGGCTGTAGGATGTGATCAGGGTTGTGGGATGTGGCTGTAGGATGTGGCCCAAGGCTGTGGGATGTGATTGGGGCTGTGGGATGTGATGTGGCTGTGGGATGTGACCCCGGGCTGTTTGCAGCCCCCCTCGGGCTCTGTCCCCTCACAGATCCCTTTGTGCCTCCTCCAGCCCCATGGCCCTCAGGCAATCCCACAACAATCGCCAATCCCACAACAATCAGGCCAATCCCACAACAATCAGACTCTTTCTATTTTCAGCCAGCGCCACTGTCACCGTTTGGACTCACCAAGGCAATGTTTTCTCCTGTTTTTTCCGACTCTCAGGAGCAGGGAATGAAGAAAGGCGTTATCCTCTGTGCAGTTTGCCCAAACTGACGTGCCAGGGCTCACCTGAGCCAGAGAGAGCTGCATTCCAAACTCTCTGTGCAAAGCTCTTCCCCTGCCCGAGCAGCCCCAGCACATCTGAATAAAACCAGAACTCCTGAGCAGGGCCTGGGGCTGTGCTGGCTGAGCTGGAGCTTTGAGTTCACAGCAGCAGCGCTGAAACGGGGCCAGAACAGCACAGGAGCCTCCTGAACCATCTGGGCCACCACTGACCCCCATCTGGCCACCACAGGCCCCCATCTGGCCAGCACTGACCACTCCTGCAAAGCCCTGGATCCCCATCTGGCCAGCACTGACCACTCCTGCAAAGCCCTAAATCCTGAACTGGCCATCACTGACCACTCCTGCAAAGTCCAGGGCTCCACTGGACAAAAACCCCTCTGGCAGCTCCTGCTGTCACTTCACACAAAATGATTCTCCATGCAGA
>NW_026629980.1:0-1413 GCF_030028575.1 Malurus melanocephalus
GGTTTGGGCACATTCAGAGCCCCAAAATCGTGGAAAAAGAGGAATTTGGGCAACTTAAATCTCAAGAAATCCTGGGAAAAGAGGATATGGAAATACGCAGTTCCCCAAATTTTCAGTACAGGGGGGTTTGGACAGGCACAACCCAAAAAAAATCTTCGGAACAGGGGGGTTGGGAACTCTCAGAGCCCCAAAATTGTGGAAAAAATACAAATTTGGGCACCTTCAGGCTCCAAAAGTAGGGAACAAAGGGACCTGGACACTCCCAGCTCAACAAATTTTCGGTACAGGGGGGTTTGGGCACTCCCAGACCCTGAAAATCCTGGGAACAGGGGGGTTTGGGAAATCCCAGAGTCCCAAAATTGTGGAAAAATAAAAATTTGGGCACTTTCAGGCTCCAAAAGTTGGGAATAAAGGGGTCTGGACACTCCCAGCTCGCCCAAATTTTGGGGACAGGGGGGTTTGGGCACTCCCAACCCCACAAAATTTTGGGAACAGGGGGGTTTGGGAAATCCCAGAGCCCCAAAATTGTGAAAAAATACAAATTTGGGCACCTTCAGGCTCTAAAAGTTGGGAACAGAGGGGTCTGGACACTCCCAGTTCCCCAAAATCCTCTGAACAGGGGGGTCTGGACAGTCCCAACCCAAAAAAAATTTGGGGAGAAGGGGGTTTGGCATATCCCAGAGTCCCAAAATTGTGAAAAAATACAAATTTAGGAAACTTCAGGCTCCAAAAGTTGAGAACAGGGGCGTCTGGACACTCTCAGTTCCCCAAAATCCTATGAACAGGGGGGTCTGGACACTCCCAACCCCAAAAAATCTTCAGAACAGAGGGGTTTGGGAAATCCCAGAGACCCAAAAATTATGGAAAAAGAGGAATTTGGGAAATAGCAACCCCGAAAATTGCAGAAAAGGGGCAAAATTCTGAAAAAAAGTGGAAGTTGAGCCAACGCCCTTCCCAAAAAATCCCCAAAAAAAGGGACTGGACCGCCTGAACCCCCAAAAATCCTGGAATTTTAAAGATCCAGGGAACCCCAAATCGCAACCCCGCGGTTTTAGGAGCCCCCCCAAAGCCCACCTTGGACCCCCCAAAGGCCGGGAAGGGTCAGGGCCAGCAGCAGCAGCACCGAGGGGCCGCTCCGAGCTCCGTCCATGGCGCTTCGGGACCCCGAGAACCGGGGAAGGGTCGGTGCTGCTCCCAGTAAAGCGGGGGAACTGGGGAAACTGGGGGGAACTGGGTCTGGGGGCGCAGAACCCCAAAAAATGATGGACCAATAGGAGAGCGGGGTTTTTATTGCGTCATCGGTTGCTGGGTAGAGCCGCCGGGAAATGTGCCCCGAAGGAAAATTGCAGCCAATCAGAGCGCGCGTGGTTGGTGACTCATCGGTTGCCGGGTAGAGCGTCTGGAAAATGGGTC
>NW_026629981.1:0-1415 GCF_030028575.1 Malurus melanocephalus
CTTCTCTTCTCTTCTCTTCTCTTCTCTTCTCTTCTCTTCTCTTCTCTTCTCTTCTCTTCTCTTCTCTTCTCTTCTCTTCTCTTCTCTTCTTTCTCCATTTGTTTTCCTCTTCTTCCATAGATTTATCTTTTTCCCAGACTAGGAAAGCTGCTCCAATCTTCAGTAATTCAATTTTTCAGCCCCTCCTTCTTTCCCTAAATTCAAAGCCTGCCTTCACACCTAGACCAGTGTGTGGAACAACCCTCAGTGCCCTCAGCTTAAACCAGCAGTAACCAACCCTCTCTTTCCCATTTTCTCCCCAATTGTCTTCCCTCTGGGTTCTCTCAGGTCTTTTCTCTCCCCAGGACTCCTCTCTTTTATTAGTGCACCACTGATTTTAGTCCAAATCAATTTGCTGCAGTGAGCTCAGTGGTTGTTTTTTTTTTTTTTTTTTTTTTTTTTTTTTTCAGGACAACTCCTGCAAATCTCTCTTCGTGTGTCTTTCTCCTACGAAAGGCAAACAGCAGCAGCATTTTAGAGCACTGTCACAGCCTGAAATAATTAACAGAAAATTTAAAAAAAAAACCCCAACCACAAAAATAACCTAAAAAAACCCCCTCAACACTGGGAATAGAATAAACTTTAAACTGTAAAAACATAGGTAGAAATCTCAAAATAATTTTGAATGGGGGACTAAGCCTTATTTATGTTTCCAAGTCCATCGTGACACACAAAATTTCCACCCTCTTACTGAACCTGTACATACACTATTGCACATATCCAAGGAAGTTTTGGAAGAGGGAGGGCATTTGTACATCTAAAATGTATTCTGTGATTTTAAGCAGTTTAGGAATATACATTTGGGGCCACGTGGGTCAGCATTCAAAACCATCCACACAGGAACAGGGAAAATCTGTATTTGCTAACACCATGTATTCATAAATCTGATTAACCAGATGACTTTGGAACGGTAAAAAAAAGTGCTCTTCTAATCCCAATTTCTCATTTTGTGAATCAAATCAGAAGAGATCGTAATTTACTTTAGCTCTTAGAAAAAAGAAGAAATTGGTGCACAATGGTTTACAAACCGGCCAGGCAGCACAATAAGGAGTGCTGGAATAAATTAAATTTCCAAACAAGACAGCATTTATCAAAAAGAGTTTTTCTAGTTATAATCATTGCCTTGTCCTTTATTCAGCCATGGATGCCAGAGCCTGTTGCTGGTGACGAGGACATGAAGTGAGACCATGGGCCACACCTTCCCTAATTTACCACCAGGACTTTCTGTCCCTTTGCCCAATCTGCTCCCTCTCTATCTCACAGCTGTGAAAAGGAAGAAATTATTTCCCTGTTTCATTTGGAAAATCTCCTGAATCGCCCTCACTCTTTAGAGATAAGAAGGAGCTGAAATCAATCTGTGATTTAGGAGGTCTCCC
>NW_026629982.1:0-1380 GCF_030028575.1 Malurus melanocephalus
TACCATAAAAGGCAATATTCTGAGACAAGATAATTGATTGGGGTGTGCTGTGGTGTAGAATCACTTCCAGGTTAATTTACGATATATAAGGAATTTACTACWGMGCAATAAAYGTCTTCRCATRYCAGTATGGAGYYTGTGCCTCAGTCGTCGCTTGTGACATCCAAGTGTTGCTTTGTGACATCACAGAGGGGCTGTGACATCACAGGTGCTGTTCTGGTCAGTGCCGTGAGGCACAGGGTGCGTCTCCATCCTCCAGCACATTCCCAGTGGCTCCCAGTGTGGTCCCAGTCTCCACCCTTATGGTCTCACACACTCCCAGTATATCCCAGTTGTCCTGAACATTCTGGGAGTCATTCCCAGTACTCCCAGTTACCTCAGCAGGGTTCAGCTGCCCCCAGGATTATCCCAGTCATTCCCAGGACATCCCAGTTGTCACCAGCATGCACCCGGCATTCCCAGCAATTCACAGTTGCTTCCAGCACTAAACCAGTTTCTCCCAGTTCCTCCCAGTGTGTCACCAGCTGGCTCCCAGCATGGGCCTAGTGGCTTCCAGTCCCTCCCCAGTAAGTTTCCATTTACACCTACTCTAATCTCAGTCATTCCCAGTATGATCCCAGTCATTCCCAGTATGATCCCAGTCATTTCCAGTATGATCCCAGCGACTCGCAGTATGATCCCAGAATGGATTCACTTGCTCTGGTTCCAGTTACTCACAGTATGATCCCTGTGACTCTCCCAGTATATCCCACTTAGCCCCAGTTGCCCCCAGCAACTTCCAGTCACAGCCAGTGTGGTCCTAGTTGCTCCCAGTATATCCCAACTGCCCCAAATGTGGTGCAAATTCCCCCAGCATCCTGCTCCTCACTCCCAATATGATCCCAGTCACCCTCAGCGTGATCCTAGTTACCTCCAGCATGGCTCCAGTTGCTCCCAGTTCCTCCCAGTATGATCCCTGTTACACCCAGTAGCCCCTGGTACAGTCCCAGTCACTGTCACTATGATCTCAGTGGCCCCCAGTGCAGACACAATCACTCCCAGTGGCTCCCAGTCACCCCCAGCATAGTCCCAGTTGTTCCCAGGGTTGTCCCTCCAGTATCATTACAGACACTCCCAGTGTATCCCAGTTGCCCCCAGCATGCTCATTCCCAGTCACCCCAGTAGGCCCAGCAGTGTTCCAGTGTTGCCCAGGATAATCTCATTCATTCCCAGTATATCCCAGTTGCCTCCACCACACACCCATTACTCCCAGTCTCTCCCAGTTGCTCTCAGTGTGGTCCCAGTCACTCCCAGTTGCTCTCAGTGTGGTCCCAGTTGCTCCCAGTGTTGTCCCAGTCACTCCCAGTTGCTCTCAGTGTGGTCCCAGTCGCTCCCAGTGTG
>NW_026629983.1:0-1444 GCF_030028575.1 Malurus melanocephalus
CTCCTTGTATCAAGAGGCACTCTAACTTGTAAGCTTTGATATAGAATGACAAGTCCAGGGGAAATGAAATTTAGCTTTATAACTCAGGTCTTTCACACCGGAAATTCTCTGTTCAGACTTGAACTCTGATTTAACTCAGCCTGTGCAGCCTGTGCACAACACTTTCCCTTGTCTGCACAAATTAAATGAGTCTTTTACCCACTATGGTCTTCTGTTAATCCACCAGATTCCTAGGTCAGTAGAGCGCAAGACAAGTAAGAGAATTAAAATGGGGGAGTGGGAGTAGAGGTACCCTCTCAAGACAGCTTCTAAAGTTAGGCAAGCATGGTTGTTTTGGTTATTTTCTTCTTAGTAAATTCTTCTTCAGACTCAAATATGAAGAATTTGAGAAGTTCACCTGAAGAAAGAAACGTAAAGAATCTTAATTAAGCAAGAAAATCATAGAATCACAGAAGGATTTGGGTTGGAAGGGACCATAAAGATCCTTTCGTTTGAACCCCCTCTGCCAAGGTCAGGGTCACCTTCCACTAGATCAGGCTGCTCATAGCTCCATCCAGGTTGGAACACTTTCAGGGATGTGGCATCCACACCTTCTGTTCCAGTATCTCATCACCCTCACAGTAAAGATTTCCCTTAGTAATCTGAACCTTTCTTCTTTCAGTTCAAATCCATTCCCCTTGCCCTGTAGTAACACACGCTCATATGAGGTCTCTCTCCATCTTTCTTATAGGCCCTTTAGTTACTACAACACCACAATTAGATCACCCCAAAGCCTTCTCTTTCCCAGGCTGAACAAACCCAATTAACTCAGTCTTTCCCAGGAGAGTGCTCAATCTCTCTGATCAGCTCCCCTGGACTCACTCCTTCCTGTGTGGGCACCCCAGATCTGGATGCAGCTCTGCAGGTGGGGTCCCAGCAGAGCAGAATAGAGGGGCAGCATCCCCTCCCTCACCCTGCTGCCCACACTGCTTTGGATGCCCAGGACACAGCTGGGTTTTGAATTTCAAGCACAAG
Source organism: Malurus melanocephalus (assembly GCF_030028575.1). NCBI lineage: Eukaryota > Metazoa > Chordata > Aves > Passeriformes > Maluridae > Malurus > Malurus melanocephalus. The sequence goes on from NW_026629983.1 coordinate 1,015, forward strand.
TTGCACGTTCATGCTCAGCCTCTTATCCACCAGCACCCCCACGCCGTGACACAGGTCTGTTCTCTGAAATTCAGCAGAATACGTGATGTTTCCAATCATACTTGAATTCTAAGTGGTAGTTCAAAAATATAGCAGAAAACAGAAAACGTATATGTTTAATTATGTTTTAGATCTGGAAGAGTCTTCTCAAATTATCTTAACTGAAGACTAATACACATAAAATCAATTTACTTTAAAAGTAGTTCAGAGGAAATTATTCTAAAACCTGCAGTATAATACCATGGTGAATTTGGATCCTAAGAAGTTGCATGGTGATCAGATGGATCCCTGTGGTCAACCCACAACAGTCCCAAAAAGAAATCTGCTAGTCTGTAGGCCCTGTAGATCAGGCAAAACCAGAACAAGGTGAGAAGGGACATCTCAGAGATTA
>NW_026629984.1:0-1433 GCF_030028575.1 Malurus melanocephalus
GGGGACACTCTGGGGACAATCAGGGACAGTGAGGGGACACCCCACAGACAGCGGGGGACAATCAGGGGACACTCTGGGGACACACAGGGGACACTCTGGGGACACCCCACAGACAGCGGGGGACAATCAGGGGACACTCTGGGGACAGCGGGGGACAACCAGGGGACACTCTGGGGACAGGGACACACAGGGGTCACTCTGGGGACATCCCACAGACAGCGGGGGACAACCAGGGGACACTCTGGGGACACACAGGGGACAATCAGGGGACACTCTGGGGACAGCGGGGGACAATCAGGGGACACTCTGGGGACACACAGGGGTCACACAGGGGTCACTCAAAGGCTTGGGGTCACTCTGGGGACAGGGGACACTCTGGGGACAGGGACACACAGGGGTCACCCCAGGGCTTGGGGACACCGGGGGGACATGGCACTCCTGTTTAGGGGGGTGACAATGCCATCGGGAAGGTGACAATCCCATTAGGAAGGCGACAATCCCGTCGGGGAGGTGACAATGCCATTAAACCCCATTTCGGGGGGTGACAATGCCATCCGGAGGGTGACAATGCCATCAGGGAGGTGACAATGCCATCGAGGAGAGTGACAATCCCATTAGGGAGGTGACAATGCCATTAGGGAGGTGACAGTGCCACCAGGAGGGTGACAATCCCATTTAGGGAGGTGACAATCCCGTCAGGGAGGTGATAATCCCATCGGGGGGAGGTGACAATGCCATTAAACCCCATTTCGGGGGGTGACAATGCCATCGAGAGGAGGTGACAATGCCATCGAGGGGGAGGTGACAATGCCATCGGGGAGGTGACAATGCCATCTGTGAGGTGACAATCCCATCGGGGGGAGGTGACAATCCCATTTAGAGAGGTGACAATGCCATTAAACCCCATTTAGAGAGGTGACAATGCCATTAGGGAGGTGACCATTCCACATAGAGAGGGTGACAATCCCATCGGGGAGGTGACAATCCCATTTAGGGAGGTGACAGTGCCATTAAACCCCATTTAGGGAGGGTGACAATGCCATCAGGGAGGTGACAATGCCATTAGGGAGGTGACAATCCCACCGGGGGGGAGGTGACAATCCCATTAAGGAGGTGACAATCCCACCAGGGAGGTGACAATCCCACCGGGGGGGAGGTGACAACGCCACCGTACCCACGTAGCGCTCGCTGAACTCCCGCGCCGCTCTCCGCGCCACCTCGGCCACCTCCTGTGTCCCCAAGTCGCGGACCAGCTCGGGGACCGGCGACATCGCCCTGAGGGCCACCAACACCTGGGCCACCTCTCGCCGCAGCCGCTCGGGTCCCGCCAGCGCCCGGAACTCGCGGCGACGGTCACTGCTCGGGGGTCGCCACCCCGCGCCGGGCGAGCCACCCCCGGGGCCGTAGTAGCCACGGAGCAGCTCGGCCACCGA
>NW_026629985.1:0-1470 GCF_030028575.1 Malurus melanocephalus
TCTCACCTTGCATTTATATTTGAAACAAATCTCAGCTTCCTACTTTCACTGTCTCAGGTTTCACCCAAGCCACAGACCTGAAGGGTAACACCTTCACTCTCCATTTGGTTTAAAACACAAAGGASGCTTTCACCATATCATAAAACAAAGTGGGAGGAGCAAAAATGCTCCTTAATATTATAACTGTTTGAATATTGAAGCACTTATTCTCACAAACCTTGATGCTGAATTTCAGTTAATCTTAACTACCTTTCCTATTACACATCTCTATTCTGGACCTCGAGCATTAGGGCCTTTCCTCTTATCTCTGATGGGCCAAAATCAGATATGAAGTACCAAAGAGGGAAAGCTAATTTTTTAGCTAATAAATGTACATAATTTTTTTAGGAAGTATGAATAATGTGTTTATCAGCAGATAAGATTTGTTTTTAGAGACACATAAATATTAGGCAGCCTGCTATGCTATTCCTATTTGCTTTTACTCATGCTGTATTCCAGTGAACATCTTTTAGTTATAACTCTGCAAGCAAACTTCTTCATTATGTCCTTTATACACGCTAATAAAAGAAAAAATGTGAGTGCTGCATGACTGTCACATGAACTGTGCATGGGTTTAATAACTACCTGCCTCAGTTTCCCAGGACACCCCAGTGACAGCACCAACATCACTCAGGGGAGCTGAGGTCACCTTTGGCACTCTGGATTTTGTCATTTTGTTTGGCTTTTTGTTTCTTGATGATCTAATTAATTTTAAGAATTATAGCAGAAACTCTCACATGAAAACAGGTATCACAACAGCACAGAAATCTGCATTCCTGCCATGCATCTGATTCATTCAGATCTGACCGAAGAATTATGTGAAGAATTATTTCACAAGCAGAACACCCTGGGAGAAACTTACCCATTTTCAGATTTAATTCCACACTCAATGGGGTGGTAACTCACATATATCCAGACAGAAGCCAGAAGGCTCAAAGGCCATCTTTAAAATACCTATTTTCTCTAAGCCCTTAAACACCCAACTTTTTACCCCTCCTTTCAAATGTTATTCTTCCATCCCACAGTTAAATAATAAAACGCAGGCTCAATCAAAGGATGGAGATAAGAAAAACAGTCTTAACTTCTTTCTGCCTGGGGAAACTACTTACAGAAATATTAGAATTCAAAAATGCACAAAATGGAAATGAAACCTGGAAGAAGACATGCCATTCTGCTGTGCACAGACCAAACTAAAAGCAAGCTCCCAAATCAAGCCAAGGTACCGCTGACCATAAAGTCTATTTTTGGATGGTCAAAGCAAGTACTCTTATATTACACAACATTACTGACTCCCAAGATTTGGGCAAAGCAGCAGTTTCCAGAGGAAGCTGCCAGCCTGATGTAATGGTCATCAGTGGAGCACACATTTGAGGAAGGGACAGGTACCAGAGACCTGAGACCAGAGATCCCACCACTGGAAGCAGCAAAATG
>NW_026629986.1:0-1405 GCF_030028575.1 Malurus melanocephalus
CTCACAGGTCAGGGGGTGCAGGTTTGGGGGTGCAGATTTGGGGGGCTCAGGAATTGGGGATCCCCAGTTTTAGGGGTTGTGAAGCTCCTGAGTCACTGCCCCATCTGCAGGGTCTCACAGGTGAGGGGGTGCAGGTTTGGGGGGTTCAGGAGTTGGGGATCCCCACTTTTAGGGGTTGTGAAGCTCAGCAGCCGCTGTCCCACATGGTGGGGGCTCACAGGTCAGGGGGTGCAGGTTTGGGGGTGCAGATTTGGGGGGCTCAGGAATTGGGGATCCCCAGTTTTAGGGGTGGTGAAGCTCACCAGCTGCTGTCCCACATGGTGGGGGCTCACAGGTCAGGGGGTGCAGGTTTGGGGGTGCAGATTTGGGGGACTCAGGAGTTGGGGATCCCCAGTTTTAGGGGTTGTGAAGCTCCTGAGTCATTGCCCCACCTGCAGGGTCTCACAGGTGAGGGGGTGCAGGTTTGGGGGGTTCAGGAATTGGAGAACCCCAACTTTAGGGTTTGTGAAGCTCAAGAGCTGCTGCCCCACCTGAGAGGGGCTCACAGGTCAGGGGGTTCAGGTTTGGGGATCCCCAGCTTTAAGGGTCATGAAACTCCTGAGTTTACTCATCTCTCACAGGTCAGGGGGTGCAGGTTTGGGGGGTTCAGGAATTGGGGATCCCCAGTTTTAGGGATTGTGAAGCTCCTGAGTCACTGCCCCACCTGCAGGGTCTCACAGGTCAGGGGGTGCAGGTTTGGGGGGCTCAGGAGTTGGGAATCCCCAGTTTTAGCGTTTGTGAAGCTCTTGAGTCACTGCCCCACCTGGGAGGAGCTCACAGGTCAGGGGGTGCAGATTTGAGGGGCTCACAGGTGAGGGGGTATTTTGGGAGCTGCAGGTGTTGGGGATCCCCCATTTTAGGGTTTGGGGATTTCAGGTGTTGGGGACCCCCAGTTTTAGGGGTGGTGAAGCTCAGCAACTGCTGTCCCACGTGGTGGGGACTCACAGGTCAGGGGGATTATGGGGCTGGGGGTGCAGATTTGGGGGGCTCAGGAATTGGGGATCCCCAGTTTTAGGGATCCCTGGGGATCCCCAGGGGTTGTGAAGCTCAGCAGTCGGTGTCCCACATGGTGGGGGCTCACAGGTCAGGGGGATCATGGGTTTGGGGGAGATCATGGGGCTGAGGGTGCAGGTTTGGGGAGTTCAGGAGTTGGGGACCCCCAGTTTTAGGGATTGTGAAGCTCACCAGCCACTGTCCCACCTGAGAGGGTCCCACAGGTCAGGGGGTGCAGGTTTGGGGGCTCAGAGGTGAGGGGGTATTTTGGGAGCTGCAGGTGTTGGGGATCCCCTGTTTTAGGGTTTGGGGGGCTCAGGAGTTGGGGATCCCCAGTTTTAGGGGTGGTGAAGCTCACCAGCCGCTGTCCCAC
>NW_026629987.1:0-1476 GCF_030028575.1 Malurus melanocephalus
GGTGGTCAAGTGATGGTCACGCTGATGGTCATGAGGATTTTGCAACTTTTTATAGGATTTCACAACTTTCAATAGGATTTCCTAACTTTTTATAGGATTTTGGAACTTTTCATAGGATTTTGCAATTTTAATAGGATTTTCACCATTTTAATAGGATTTTTACCATTTTAATAGGATTTTGGACCTTTTTTGGGATTAGGACCATTTTAATGGGATTTTAATGGGATTTTTGACCATTTTAATAGGATTTTCACCATTTTAATAGGATTTTTGCCATTTTTATAGGATTTTGCCACGTTAATAGGATTTTTCACCATTTTAATAGGATTTTTTTGCAACTTTCAATAGGATTTCACAACTTTTTATAGGATTTCACAATTTTCCATAGGATTTCACACTATCTTAATAGGATTTTTCACCATTTTAATAGGATTTTTTGCCATTTTTATAGGATTTTTCCACTTTAATGGGATTTTTTCCCATTTTTATTATTTTTTTCCCATTTTGATCACTCACAACATCGGCTGGGCTGTTCCAAATCGGTCCAGGTTCCGTCTCGCTGACATTTCCTGACTTTGGGCCCCACGATCTCTCTCTCGGGCCGGCACACGGACTCGATCTCGTAATCCAACGGCATCGGGGACGTTTTATGGGATTTCGGCGACTTTTATGGGATTTTGGAACTTTTTATGGGATTTTGGAACTTTTAATGGGATTTTGGGACTTTTTATGGGATTTTCGGTCTTTTTATGGGATTTTGGAACTTTTAATGGGATTTTGCACCATTTTAATAGGATTTCACTACTTTTTATAGGATTTTTCAACGTTTCATCGGATTTTTCACCATTTCTGAGATAAATCCATTGACGGAATGGGAACTTCTATAGGATTTTGCAACTTTTTATAGGACTATGCAACTTTGTGTAGGATTTCACAACTTTTCATAGGATTTTCACCATTTTAATAGGATTTTCACCATTTTAACAGGATTTTTTGCCATCTTATAGTATTTTCCGCCATTTTCATGGGATTTTGCAACTTTTTATCAGATTTCGCCACTTCTTATAGGATTTGGCAACTTTTTATAGGATTTTGCACCGTTTTAATAGGATTTTTCACCATTTTAATAGGATTTTTGCCATTTTATAGGATTTTTTTGCCATTTTAATAGGATTTTTTGCCATTTTTTATAGGATTTCACCATTTTTTATAGGATTTTCACCGTTTTAATGTAATTTTTTTCCCGTTTTTGGGATTTTGATGACTCACAGCATCGGCTGGGCTGTTCCAGGTCGGTCCAGGTTCCGTCTCGCTGACATTTCCTGACTTTGGGCCCCACGATCTCTCTCTCGGGCCGGCACACGTACTCGATCTCGTAGTCGAACGGGAGGCGGCGGACGCTGCGCACCTCCTCGGGGGTCAGACCCCGGTAACGGATCCCCCCGTCACGGGGAGGGTGGATGATCTGGCAACCTG
>NW_026629988.1:0-1426 GCF_030028575.1 Malurus melanocephalus
GACACGAACACGATCCGACCCTCGCGGTTCACCACGAAGAAAAAACCGTCCAGAGCCTGGGAAAATGGGGATTATGGGAAAATAAAAATCACAAAATTGAAAATGGCAATCTCAAACTCAAATCCCAATCCAAAATTGCAATTTCAAATCAAAAAACCCAAATCCAAAATGGCAAATCCCAAATCCAAAACCCAATATCCCAATCCCAAATCCAGAATTCAAAAACCAAATCCAAAATCCAAAAACCCAAATCCCAATCCAAAATCTCCATCCCAAATCCAAAACCCAAAATCCAATCCTAAACCCAAAATCCAATCCTAAACCCAAAATCCCAATCCTAAACCCAAAATCCAAAACCCAAACCCCAAAATCCCAATTTGAAATCCAAAATCTCAATCCAAATTCAAAACCCAAACCCAAAACCCAAATCCTAGTCCCAAATCTCAAATCCCAATCTCAAATCCAAAAACCCAAATCCAGAATTCAAAATCTCAAATCCGAAACTCCAATCCCAATCCAAAATCCCAAACCCGGATCCAAAAACCCAAATCCAAAATTCAAAATCCCAAATCCTAAACCCAAATCCCAACCTAAAATCCCAATCTCAAATCCAAAACCCAAATCCAAAATTCAGAATTCCAAATCGCAAACTCCAATCCAAAATCCCAATTTCAAATCCAAAATCCAAAATCCCAATCTCAAAACCCAAATCGCAAATTCAAAATCCCAATCCCAAACTCCAATCCCAAACCAAAATCCCAATCTCACCCAATCCCAAACCCCAATCCCAACCCCAGATCCAGACCCTGGGTGAGGCCCGAATTCAAAATCCCAATCCCAAACCCCAAACCCCAATCCCAAATCCAAAATCCCAATCTGAAATCCAAAAACCAAATTCCAAAATTCAAAATCCCAAATCCAAAATCCAAAAACCCAAACTCAAATCCCAAACTCCAAATCCTAAACCCCAATCTCAAATCCGAAATCCTGATCCTAAATCCCAAATCCAAATCCCAATTTCAAAAATGTGGGAGTAAAGAACCAAATCCCCCCCCCAAAAATGCCCCAAAAAAATCCGAACATTCCCCATTTTCATCCTTTTTGGTGTTTTTTCCGGGATTTTTTTGGGAATTTGGGTGCCCACCTCGAGCAGGAATCCCAAAAATTTTAAAATCCGGGATTAGGGACCAAAATGTGAGAATAAAGCGCCAAATCCCCAAAAAAATCCCAAAAGAAATCCCAAAAAAATCCTGAACATTCCCTGTTTTCCTTCTTTTCTTGCGATTTTCCCAGATTTTTTTGGGAATTCCGAGTGCCCATCTGAAGCAAGAATCCCAGAAACTTTAAAACCCGGGATTAGGAACTAAAATTTGGGAATAAAGCACCAAATCCCAATTAAAAAAATCCAAAAAAATCCCGGAAAATT
>NW_026629989.1:0-1368 GCF_030028575.1 Malurus melanocephalus
GCCACCCCTAACCCTTATTCGAGCCCCATATTCTACCACCCCTAGCCCTAATTCCAGCCCCATATCCTGCCACCCCTAACCCTAAATCCAGTCCCATGTCCCGCCACCCCTAACCCTAAATCCAGCCCTATATCCTGCCACCCCTAACCCTACATCCAGCCCCACATTCTGCCACCCCTAACCCTAATTGCAGCCCCATATCCCGCCAGCCCAAACCCCAATTCCAGCCCCATGTCCCGCCATGCTTGACCCTACTTCCAGCCCTCTGTTCAGCCACTCCAATCCTAATTCCAGCCCCATATTCAGCCACCCCTAACCCTAAATCCAGCCCCATATCCCGCCACCCCTAACCCTAATTCCAGCCACATATCCCGCCACCCCTAACCCTAATGCCAGCCCCTCATTCCGCCTCCCCTAACCCTAAATCCAGCTCCATATCCCGCAACCCCTAACCCTAATTGCAGGCACATAGTCTGCCACTGAAACGTTAATTCCAGCCCCATAGTCTGCCACCCCAAACCCTAATTGCAGCCCCATATTCAGCCACGGAAACCCTACTTCCAGCCCCATATTCAGCCACCCCTAGCTCCAATTGCAGCCCCATATCCTGCCACCCCTAACCCTAATTCCAGCCCCATATTCTGCCACACCTAACCCTAATTCCAGCCCCATATTCAGCCACCCCTAACCCTAAGTCCAGCTCCATATTCAGCAACCCCAACCCTAATTCCAGCCTCATATTCTGCCACCCCAAACCCTAATTCAAGCCCTATATTGAGCCTCCCCTAACTCTAATTCCAGCCCCATATTCAGCCACCCCTAGCCGAAAATCCAGCCCCATATTCAGCCACCCCTAGCCCTAAATCCAGCCCCATATTCAGCCGCCCCAACCCTAATTCCAGCCCCATTTTCCCTTCACCCCTAACCATAATTCCCGCCCATTGTTCTGCCACCCCTAACCCTAATTTCAGCCCCCTATCCGTGCACCCCTAAGCCTAATTGCAGCCCCATATCCTCCCACCCATAACCCTAATGCCAGCCCCATATCCCGGCACCCCTAACCCTTATTCGAGCCCCATCTTCTGCCACCCCTAACTCTAATTGCAGCCCCATAATCTGCAACCCCAAACCCTAATTCCAGCCCTACATTCGGCCCCCCCTAATCCCAGCCCCGTATCCGCACACCCCAACCCTAATTGCAGCCCCATCTCTTGCCGCCCTTAACACTAATTCCAGCCCCATATTCGGCCACCCCTAGCCCCAATTGCAGCCCCATATCCTGCAACCCCTAAACCTAATTGCAGCCCCATATTCTGCCACCCCTAACCCTAATGCCAGCCCCATATTCAGCCACCCCTAACCCTAATT
>NW_026629990.1:0-1372 GCF_030028575.1 Malurus melanocephalus
GGAGAAGAGGTGAAAAATTGAGGTGGAATAGATGAGAATTGAGGGGAAAAAAAGAGATAAAAATTGAGGGGGGATTTGATAAAGATTGAGGGGGGAATAGATGAGAATTGAGGAAAGGGAGAGGAAAATTGAGGAGAGAGAGATTGAGGGATTCAGGGAAAAGAGAGAAAAGATTAAGGGGAAAATAGAAGAAATTAAGGAAGAAGAGAAAAAATTAAAGGAAAATATTTAGAAAATAAGGAAGGATAATTTTAAAAATTAAGGGGGAAACAGATAAAACAAGGAAAAAAATAAGGAAAATAATAAGGAAAAATATATAAAAATAAGGAAGAATATACAAGAATAAGGAAGAATATACCAAAATAAGGAAGAATATACAAAATAAGGAAAAAATATATAAAAAATAAGGAAAAATACATAAAAATAAGGATAAATATACATAAAAAATAAGGAAAAATAGACGAAAAATAAGGAAAAATAGACAAAAATAAGGAAAAATACACCAAAAAAATCAGGAAAAAATTGTAAAAAAATTTAAAAAATAGCAAAAAAAATTAAAAAAACAAACTAGGAGGTGGTGGCGGCGATGAATTCGTACTTCACGAACCCGTCGCTGCCGTGCCACCTCGGCGGCGCGCAGGAGGTGCTGCCCAACGTGGCGCTGAACTCGAGCGCCTATGACCCCGTGCGCCATTTCTCCAGCTACGGAGTGGCGCAGAACCGCTTRTACTCCGCGCCTTTCTACGCGCCCCAGGACAACGTGGTGTTCGGCTCGGGGAGAGCTCCCTACGACTACGGCTCCAACGCTTTCTACCAGGACAAGGATGTGCTGAGCAGCTGCCGCCAGAGCTCCGCGCCTCACGGCGCGCAAAGTTCCGCCATCGCGCAGGATTTCCCGAGCGAGCAGAACCGCGGGGGAAGCGCGGSAGCGGCCGCGCAGGAGCAGAAAAGCGGCGGGATTCAGATTTACCCGTGGATGCAGCGCATGAACTCGCACAGTGGTAAGGGGAGAGGGATTTTTCATTATTTATGTGTTTGTTCGGGTTTGAAATCCTTTAAATTTTTAATTTTTTATTATTTTTTTATTTCCTTGCTCTTTCATTTCGTTACTCTTTCATTTCCTTCCTCTCTTATTTCCTTCCTCTTTTATTTCCTCATTCTTTCATTTCCTCACTCTTTCATTCCGTTACTCTTCTATTCCGTTACTCTTTTATTTCATTGATTTTTTATTTCGTTGATTTTTTTATTGTGTTTACTTTCTTTATTTTGTTGATTTTTTCCTTGGTTCTTTCTTTATTCCGTTAATTTTTTTATCGTGTCTATTTTTGTATTTACGTATTTCCGCCTTTCTTTATTTTCTTCCTTTATTTCC
>NW_026629991.1:0-1475 GCF_030028575.1 Malurus melanocephalus
TCATGGCAGAGACACCATCTCTGTCACTGGGTGCTGGTCTAGAATTGTAGAAGATGAGTTTGCTAGTTTGAAAGCAAACCAGCTGAGGAATTACCCCCACACAAATACATTGTGAGATATTCTAAATCAAAACTACACTGTAATAGAAAAAAATAAAATAAAGGCAATAATAAAGAAGCAACAGCTTAACCTGACAAAGTCAGAATTCCACCAGATACCCTGCTGAACAGGCTTGTAGCTGCAGTCCCGTTGGAGTGATGGTTATGGTCTTCTCAAAGTGGTGAAGGTTCAATGTTAAAATGGTGATTGTAGTCTTGTTGGAGTGATGGATGTGGTGTTCTCAAAGTGGTGATCCTGAGGATAGGTTGAGTCTTTCTCTGGTGGTCAAGCAGGGGTTCTAGAGCTCCTCTCCTCTGCAATCCAGTGGAAGTGGTGTCCCAGTGTCCAAGTGCCTCAGTTTATATGCTGGTAGGGATGTCGCGTTCCTCCTTTCTGGGTAGTGCATGTCCCTGTCGGATGATGGTCTGTTAGGAGTCATTCCCAGAGATCTTGGTGGCCCATTAGCAGAGATTGCCCCGAGATGGTGTTATCAGGGCTTTGTCACACTGAAGATAAAGAGCACTGCCCTACCTGGTTTAACAGCTTATGGAGATGGTAATAGAATACAGATTTTTTTTGGGTTACACCTTGTATGTAATCTAAGGCAATGAGGGACCCATGTGTATGTCTCAAATCCATATCTGGATGGTTGTAGAGCCACCTGAGGGTTCTTGGTAAGAAGGCGCTGTGAGAACAGGATGTGGCTGGAGAAGGTGTCGTAGAGATGGAGGCAGCCCATTTTTGGGACAAACATTCCTATTCTATATCCTGGAGACAAGCACAACTCAGTACAATGCAAACACAGGAATGAGGTGACAAAGTGGGCATGGGCTGTTGACCAAAGGTTGACCCAGCAGCAGTGGGCACTTGTTTGATCCAAGGCCCCATCCAGGGAGAACTCAATGGACAGATTACAGACATCCATACACACGAGAAAAATTACGAATTTATAACAAAGCCATAAGATACTGGCAGAAATTCAGCTGAAAGTCATTTAGCACAGCTTTAGCCAGAGTATGGCTGATAGCAAACTTGTGAATCACCGCTGCCCTGCATGTCTGGATAGCAGCTGGGTCCTGCCTGTGCTGAGGGAGTGCATCTCATCTCTCTGTGCTCCTGTGTGCAGGGCATTGACTGCAGAGCAGGTAATGAGGGGGAGGAGAAGGAAGAGGTGAGGTTGTGGGTTGTCTGAGGTGTTGTCATTTCCCTTCACAACTGTAGGCAAACTTTGGAGCCATGGTCTCCATCAGGGCCTTAGGCTGTTGCGTAGCCATGGAAGACTCTCTCAGGTTCAAAGGAGACAAAGCGTCTGCTTCCTTCACCTTTTTCCCTGAGCAATATGGAGGATTTGCCAGAGAATGAAGGATGATTCAGAG
>NW_026629992.1:0-1372 GCF_030028575.1 Malurus melanocephalus
GCACGTAGCTCTGGGAGCTGAGCGTGAACTCCTTTCCCCCCAGGACGAAGGTGACGTTGGGCAGGGTCGGGACATTGGTACAGTTCAGCAGGTACTGGGGGAGGGGACAGGGGGGTGGGTGAGGACCCTCACCCAAAGGGGACACCCGAGTGTCCAGGGGGGCACCCAGGTACCCCCAAACCTCCCCCAAAGTGGCCTCGAGTGTCCAGGGGGGCACTCAGAGACCCCCAAACCTCCCCCAAAGGGGTCTCAGTGTCCAGGGGGGCATCCAGGGACCCCCAAACCTCCCCCAAAGTGACCCCAGGTGTCTGGGGGGCACCCAGGGACCCCCAAACCTCCTCCAAAGGGGCCCCCAGTGTCCAGGGGAGCACCCAGGGAGCCCCAAACCTCCCCCAAAAGGGACCCAGAGGTCCAGGGGACACCCAGGGACCCCCAAACCTCCCCCAAAGTGACCCCAGGTGTCCAGAAGGGCACCCAGGGACCCCCAAACCTTCCCCAAAGAGGTCCCAGGTGTCCAGAGGGGCACCCAGGGACCCCCAAACCTCCCCCAAAGTGACCCCAGGTGTCCAGAAGGGCACCCAGGGCCCCCAAACCTCCCCCAAAAGAGACCCAGAGGTCCAGGGGACACCCAGGGACCCCCAAACCTCCCCCAAAGGGGTCTCAGTGTCCAGGGGGGCATCCAGAGACCCCCAAACCTTCCCCAAAGTGACCCCAGGTGTCCAGAAGGGCACCCAGGGCCCCCAAACCTTCCCCAAAGAGGTCTCAGTGTCCAGGGGGGCATCCAGGGACCCCCAAACCTCCCCTAAAGTGGCCTCGAGTGTCCAGAAGGGCACCCAGGGCCCCCAAACCTTCCCCAAAGAGGTCTCAGTGTCCAGGGGGGCACTCAGGGACCCCCAAACCTCCCCTAAAGTGGCCTCGAGTGTCCAGGGGGGCACTCAGGGACCCCCAAACCTCCCCCAAAGGGAGCCCAAAGGGGTCCCCAGATGTCCAGGAGACACCCAGGTGTCCTGGAGACCCCCAGCCAGGGGACACCCAAGAACCTCCTGCCCCACCCCAAAGTGTCCCCAGGTGTCCAGGGTGTCCCAGGCTGTCCAGGGGGTTCCCGGGGGGTCCTGTGGTGTCCAGGGTGTCCCAGGGGGTCCTCTGGTGTCCGGGGTGTCCCGGGGGGTCTGGGGTGTCCCAGGGGGTCCCGGGGAGTCCTGGGGGTCCTGGGGAGGGTCCCGGGGTGTCCCGTGGGATCTCGGGGAGTCCCGGGGTGTCCCCGGGGTGTCCTGGGGGCTCCCAGGGTGTCTTGTGGGGTGGGTCTCGGGGGGTCCCAGGGGTGTCCTGGGGGTTCCCGTGGGTCGTGGGGGGGTCCCGGGGTTTCCCGTCG
>NW_026629993.1:0-1410 GCF_030028575.1 Malurus melanocephalus
GATCGGGACCCTCCCCCGCCGTGGGGACCCCGCGAGGACGACGAGGAGTTCACGGCTGAGGAGGAGGAGGGTGAGAGCGGAAAATACACCTGGGATACACCTGGGGAGGAGAAAATACACCTGGGATACACCTGGGTGGATAAAATACACCTGGGATACACCTGGGATACACCTGGGGAGGAGAAAATACACCTGGGATACACCTGGGATACACCTGGGGACCCCTGGGATACACCTGGGCACACCTGGGCACACCTGACGGGGAGGGGCTCACCTGGGAAATACCTGGGACACGCTTGGGAGGGGAAGGAGCACATTTGGGTCCATTTTGATTCATTTCAGTGCCATTTTTGTGCAATTTTGGGGCCGGTTGGTTCCATTTTGGACATTTTTGTGACGTTTTTTGGCGTTTCAGTGTCATTTCGGTGCATTTTCGGTGCCATTTTGGTTGATTTTTGTGCCATTTTTTGACATTTTTGGTACCGTTTTGATGCCATTTGGGGTCATTTTGTGCCATTTTTGTGACATTTTGGGTCATTTTGGGCCATTTTTGGGCCATTTTTATGCCATTTTGGGTAATTTGGGGTAATTTTGTGCCATTTTGATGCCATTTTGGGTAATTCTGAGCTATTTTGGATAATTTGGGGTCATTTTTGTGCCATTTTGGGTCACTTGGGGTCATTTTGTGCCATTTTGATGCCGTTTTGGGCTATTTTTGTGCCATTTTGGGTAATTTTAGTCCCTTTTGGTCTATTTTGATGCCATTTTGGGTAATTTTGTGCCATTTTTGTGCCGTTTTGGGTAATTCTGAGCTATTTTGGGTAATTTGGGGTAATTTTGTGCCATTTTGGGTCAATTTTGTGACATTTTGGGTAATTTTGGGCCATTTTGGGTCCATTTTGGTCCATTTTTTGTGATTTTGGGTCATTTTTGTGCCATTTTGGTTCATTTTGGGTCATTTTTGTGCCATTTTGGGTCTTTTTTGAGCCATTTTGTGCCATTTTGGGTCATTTTGGGCCATTTTTGGTCCATTTTGGATCATTTTGGGTCAATTTTGTGCCATTTTGCTTCATTTTGGTCCATTTGGGTTTTTTGTGATGCCATTTTGGGTCATTTTGTGCCGTTTTGGGTCATTTTTGTACCATTTTGGGTAGTTTCAGGTCATTTGGGGCCATTTTGGGGCTATTTTGGGGCTATTTTGTGCCATTTTGGGTAATTTTGTGCCTTTTTTATGCCATTTTGGGTCATTTTTGTGCCATTTTGAGTCAATTTTGTGCTATTTTGGGGACATTTTGTGCCATTTTGGGCATTTTGTTCCATTTTGGTTCATTTTGTGCCATTTTGGGTAATTTTTGGGTCAATTTTGTGCCATTTTCAGTCATTTTTTTTCATTTTGGGTAATTTTGGGCC
>NW_026629994.1:0-1427 GCF_030028575.1 Malurus melanocephalus
GACAGCGGGGACACGGCGGGGACAGCGCTGGGACGTGGGGCTGGGAGCCCTGGCTGTGGGGATCCTGATCCTACAACGTTGGGGATCCTGATCCTACAACATTGGGGAGCCCTGGCTGTGGGGATCCTGATCCTACAACATTGGGGAGCCCTGTCCTGTGGGGATCCCAATCCTACAACACTGGGGATTGCTGTCCTGTGGGGATCCTGATCCCATGGGGCTGGGGAGCCCTGGTCTGTGGGGGATCCCAATCCTACAACATTGGGGATTGCTGTCCTGTGGGGGATCCTGATCCTACAACACTGGGGAGCCCTGTCCTGTGGGGATGGGGAGCCCTGGCTGTGGGGATCCTGATCCTACAACACTGGGGATCCTGATCCTACAGCATTGGGGATTCCTGTCCTGTGGGGATCCCAATCCTACAACATTGGGGAGCCCTGTCCTGTGGGGGATCCTGATCCTACAACATTGGGGATCCTGATCCTATGGGGATCCTGATCCTACAACATTGGGGATTCCTGGTCTCTGGGGATCCTGATCCTGTGGGGCTGGGGAGCCCTGTCCTGTGGGGGATCCTGATCCTACAGCATTGGGATTCCTGTCCTGTGGGGGATCCTGATCCTACAACACTGGGGATTCCTGTCCTATGGGGCTGGGGAGCTCTGGCTGTGGGGATCCTGATCCTACAACATTGGGGAGCCCTGGCAGTGGGGATCCTGATCCTACAACACTGGGGATTCCTGTCCTGCAATGGTGGGAGTACTGATCCCAAAGTGCTGGGGACCCCGATGCCACACGGCACCAGGAGTCCCAATCCCACAGCTCTGGGAATCCCTGTCCTGTGGGGGATCCCAACCCCACATCTCTGGGATCCCAACCCCACAGCTCTGGGATCCCAACCCCACATCTCTGGGATCCCAACCCCACAGCTCTGGGAATCCTGTCCTTTGGGGAACCCCAACCCCACATCTCTGGGATCCCCAACCCCACATCTCTGGGATCCCCAACCCCACATCTCTGGGATCCCGACCCCACATCTCTGGGATCCCGACCCCACAGCTCTGGGATCCCAACCCCACATCTCTGGGATCTCCAACCCCACATCTCTGGGATCCCCAACCCCACATCTCTGGGATCCCAACCCCACAGCTCCGCCGCTGACCCCATCCGGCGGTGCCGGGCCCCCTGTCCCTCCTGGCAGGGTTCCCGCGGCTCTGACCCCATTTGTCCTGTCCCCAGATGATCTTCCCCCTGCGCTGGCAGTGCCCCTACATCCCGCTGTGCCCGCTGGCGCTGGCTGACGTGCTGTGTGCCCCCGTGCCCTTCATTGTAGGAATCCACTCCAGCTACTTCGACCTCTACGAGCCGCCCCGCGACGTCATCTTTGTGGATCTGGACACCAACACCATCTTCCAGTGAGTGTCCCC
>NW_026629995.1:0-1413 GCF_030028575.1 Malurus melanocephalus
TGGGGACAGCGCAGACAGTAGGGACAGTGGGGATATTGGGGACACTGGGACACTGGAGACACTGGGGACATTGGGGACATTGGGGACATGGGGACATTGGGGACAATGGGGACATTGGGGACATTGGGGACACAGGGACATTGGGGCTACCAGGGACACTGAGGACACCAGGGTCACTAGCGACACCAAGGACATCAGCGCCGCGCCTGCACGGGGACATTGGGGACAGCGGGAACAGTGGGGACATTGGGGACACGGGGATATTGGGGACACTGGGGGCACCAAAGACACTGGGGGCTAGCGGGAACACCGGGGACAGCAGGGACATTGGGGCTACCAGGGACACTGGGGACACCAAGGACATCAGCGCCGCACCTGCACGGGAACACTGGGGACAGCTGGGACAGTGGGGACAATGGGGACATTGGGGCTACCAGGGACACTGGGGACACCAGGGTCACTAGTGACACCAAGGACACCAGTGCCATGCCTGCACGGGGACAGCGGGGACACGGGGACAGTAGGAACAGCGGGGACACTAGGGACATCACAGACACTGGTGGCTACCAGGTACACCGGGGACACAGAGACACTGGGGATATTAGAGACAGAGGGGACATGGGGACATTGGGGCCATCGGGGCCTCCAGGGGCTGCCAGGGACACCGGAGTCACTAGGGACACCAGGGACGCCAGCGCCGCGCTCATGCGAGGACATGGGGACATGGGGACAGTGAGGACAGCAGGGACACTGGGACCACCGGGGCCATCGGGCCATGGCCGCGAGAACGAGGCTGCTCAGGGCTACTGGGGCCATTGGGGACACTGAGGTCACCAGGGGCTACCAGGGACACCGGGGACACCAGGGCGTGGCTGCGCGGGGTCACCAGGGCCATCGGGGCATGGCCACCAAGGCGAGGCTGCTCAGGGCTACCGGGGACAGCAGGGAACACTGGGGACACCGTGACCACCAAGGACACCACGCACACGGGGGACATGGGGGACACCAGGGCATGGCCACCAGGGCGTGGCTGTTCAGGGCCACCGGGGCCACCGGAGCCATCAGGGACACCAGGGCTACACAGGGCCACCGGGGTCATCGGGGACACCAGGGGACACCAGCGACAGCAGGGACACCGGGGACCACAAAGACACCAGGGCCACCAGGGGCCACCAGGGGCCACCAAGGCGCGGCTGCTCAGGGCCACCAGGGCACGGCCACGGCCACGGTGACAGCGCTGGCACCTGCACCTCGATGGTTCTCACATTTGGGGTCCCTCCTTAGAGGGTTTTTCATGCTTGGGGTTCCCCATCTGGAGGGTTTTGGAATTTTAAACTATTTTGCATTCTGGAATTTCAAAGTATTTTGCATTCTGGAATTAAAAATTTGCAATCTGGAATTTTAAAATATTTT
>NW_026629996.1:0-1473 GCF_030028575.1 Malurus melanocephalus
CAGACTCTTAAGAACACTGAGGAAAAAATATGCAAATACTGCTGTTAAAGCTGAACTGTGAAACATTTTTTATATACATTAAATTCCAGTAATTCAGCAATATTTTTTCCATGATGTGACCATGTAGGCTGGGATGGTGGGGATCATTCCCAGCCACTTGCCATGTGTGGGTTGTTCTATCACAGTCCTGGTGTGGCATAAAGAGTTCTTGGGAAAAGGGCATCTCCTGTAGAATTCCCAGAGCTCCAGTAGCAAACTGGGGGATGGCAGCAGGTTCTGATCTCCATAAATACAACTGTATCACCTCACGGGAACCCTCAGCCTGCCTGGATCCATTTCCAGCCTGATTCTCTCTTGTGGGAGCAGATGAGTGAGATCAGGAATGAGGAAGGACAAAGAACAGCCCCAAATGTGGTTGAAGACAGTCCCTGGGCCAGGAACTGGCTGGATCATCAGGGTTGGAAGGGATCAAAACCACCCCTAAACCACATCCCACGTGCCACATCCAGGCTTTTCTTGAACACTTCCAGAGAGGGTGACTCCAACCCTTCCCTGAGCACCTTATTCTAGTGCCTGACCTCTCTTTCAGGGAAAAAAAAAAAATTGAATGTCTAATATGTCTTGATGTGTTGATGCAAATTAGAGATCAGATTGGAACACACAGGGAAGGAGCTGTTTGGATGGTCCTTGAGATAGTGAACAGAAATGTGCAGCTTTGGACACAGTCCAGCTGTGCTCAGCACCAGGGCTGATGGGAACACAACAGGAGCGTTGTGGTGCCATCCTGCCGTGTCTGCATGTCAGCAAATCCCACTGTGCTTGGGGTGGAAGGGACCTTAAACCTCATCCCATCCCTTCCACTGTCCCAGGCTGCTCCCAGCTCTGTCCAGCCTGGTCTGGGCACTGCCAGGGATGCAGGGACAGCCAAGCTGGAGGTTTAACCCAGGAACAATCCATTGTTGTTACACCATGCCTGCACATGGGGTTCCTGTGTTGGTGCTCCAGCCTTGTCTGCACACACACACACACACACACATGTTGCTGTTGGCCAGACAGCCGACATAAAAGAATAGATACAAAATACACAAAAAGTGAGTGAAAAAAACAGAAAGAAAGAAGGACTTTATTGTGGGACAAGCCTTTTTTATTTAATTTAGCAACCAGTGCATACATTTGTGTCACACATACATTGGTCAGTGAGGCTGGCACTTTCTACTCATCAGCATAGGATTGGTAGGTTTGCAAAAGCTACAGTATTAGTAATGTTTATAATTGTAAGCCACCTGCATTATCAATTCTACATTCCAATCTTCTTTTTCTCAAGACAGCCAAGGACATGGCATTTTATTCCCATGCAAGCTGTTAACACTCCCTGCACACACACACACACAATACACACACACATCACCCAGCTCTCAGCATCCACACCCATTTAGGCAGGCTCTGGGTGATGTGAATCGCCCTCCGTAGGCA
>NW_026629997.1:0-1416 GCF_030028575.1 Malurus melanocephalus
CATCATCTCCATCTCCATCACCTTCATTCCATCTTCATCATCTTCTTCCCACCATCATCCTCATATTCTCCATCTCTATCCCACCATCATCACCATCACCTTCATCCCACCACCATCATCACCATCACCTTCATCCCACCACCATCATCACCATCACCTTCATCCCACCACCATCATCACCATCATCTTCATCCCACCACCATCTTCTCCATCCCACCATCTTCATCTCCATCATCTCCATCTCACCACCATCATCACCTTCATCCCACCATCATCCTCATCTCCATCCCACCATCATTATCATCATCATATCCATCATCATCATCTTCATCATCTTCATCCCACCTTCATCTCCATCTCCATCCCGCCATCATCATCTTCACCATCTCCATCCCACCTTCATCTCCATCTCCATCCCACCATCATCATCATCTTCACCATCTCCATCCCACCACCATCATCATCTCCATCACATTCATCCCACCACCATCATCTTCATCCCACCACCATCATCATCACCTTCATCCCACCACCATCATCATCACCTTCATCCCACCACCATCATCTCTGTCCCACCATCATCATCATCTCCATTATCTCCATCCCACCATCACCACCCCATCATCATTTCCACCTCCATCCCACCATCATCTTCATCGTCTCCATCCCACCATCATCATCTTCATGCCACCACCATCATCTCCATCCCACCATCATCTCCATCACCTTCATCCCACCATCCTCATCCTCACCATCTCCACCCCTCCCCCGATGTCCCCTTACCTGTGTTGATGTCCCGGCGGGGCCGAGGGGCGGGGCCGGAGGGCGGGGGACACCGGGGGGCTGTGGGGACACAGAGGTCACCGTGAGGTCATTGTGAGGTCATCGTGATGGTCACCATGAGGTCATCGTGATGGTCACCGTGAGGTCATCGTGATGGTCACCGTGAGGTCATTGTGATGGTCACCGTGAGGTCATTGTGATGGTCACCGTGAGGTCATCATGATGGTCACCGTGAGGTCATTGTGAGGTCATTGTGAGGTCATTGTGAGGTCATCGTGATGGTCACCGTGAGGTCATTGTGAGGTCATTGTGAGGTCACCGTGATGGTCACCATGAGGGTCACCATGAGGGTCATCATGATGGTCACTGTGAGGTCACCGTGAGGTCATTGTGAGGTCATCATGATGGTCACCATGAGGTCACCATGAGGTCATTGTGAGGTCACTGTGATGGTCACCGTGAGGTCACCATGATGGTCATCGTGATGGTCATCATGATGGTCATCGTGATGGTCACCGTGAGGTCATTGTGAGGTCATCAGGATGGTCACCGTGATGGTCACCATGACAGTCACAGGGGGACACAGAAGTCACCGTGAAGTCATCGTGATGGTCACCATGAAGACATCACGAG
>NW_026629998.1:0-1362 GCF_030028575.1 Malurus melanocephalus
TAAAAAAAAAAAAAAAAAAAAAAAGCCACATTCAGAACAGACACGGAAAAGGAGTAGCATTCCTCTGAGATTTTTGTGCACTGAAAACCTGAAGATTGAAAAAATAAGTGATGAAGGCAATGCAGAAGATTTCATCACATTTCCTGCCCTAGCTCTGTTCTGAGGCTTTTTGGGGCTTGTTTTCTTTTGTTTGGGTTTTTGGGGGCTTGTTGGGGTTTTTTTTTTCTATGAATCTGAGTTTTTGCCAGTTCAGAAAAGCACCTTCAGAGGTGTCAACAATCCCATTATTACTTCAGCTCTTGCCATGAGCTTGCTGGSCCAAGCCTTCATGAAAAGCCAAACCCGAGCTAATGCTCTCTGAGTGGCGTGAAAATCAATTTGGTGCATCAGTCCTGAAGAAGCAAATCCTCCCATCCTCCCTTTTGTAGCCTCTTTGATTTGGGTATTGTCACAGATTYGTGCTCAGTAAAGGTGAGGATTCTGCCTGCTTGGACACAAGTGAAATGATGGAAATAGAACTAACTGAGGCAAGATGGGGAAAAAATGGGCAATGTTTGAATTAAAGGAATCTTTTCACTGCAGGTGACTGTAGTGTTTGTGCACCCTCAGSTCTGAGAGGAAAAATATTACACAGAATGTTGTTAGGGGCAGTTTCTTGCTGTATCTTCACTACAGTGACATTAGAGTGTGGTGGGGGTTCTCTTCTGTTTGCCACTCATTGATAAATGTTTTCAGGGTAGGATTATTTGGAGGGTTTTGTTCCACATCCTCTTGCAATAGCAAATAAAAGCTCCTCAACACCGAAATGCTCCGAGTGTGTTCCGACCTGGGGAGTCATAGCCAGGCCCACACACAGMTTGCTAATTGCACTGCCTGTAATCATCTCCATTTTGTGGATAACTGATGCCYTGCCTTCCTCTGCTCCATCTGGCACTGTGCATTTCTGCTCCTGCCTTTAGCCACACAGCATTAACCATGTTAGAGATGCCAGGGTGCAAAAAACCACCCCTGGAAGTGTGTGGGGGAGGAATGGGGCACGACTGGCATTMATCATGCTGCAATTAGATTTCCTCCTTGAGGCTTTGGTAAAAYTTTGAGTGCTAACAAACCTCCAAGGGCTGCCATCAACAACTCTGCTGGTTTGTGTCCACTCTTCTCAACAGGAGTTTGCTTCCAGCACCTTATAGGAGTGATCAGGGGGCAGGATTCAATCTTGTGTGCTCTGTGTGGGTGGGATCTGACCTTTATGGGCTCAGCTCTGGTATCACAGCACCTTCAGTGGCAAAGTTAGAGGAGCTGGAGCAGTACAGAGAGGCCATTGCAGTCCCCTGGGGTGATCTGACACACATCTGAGGGCAAGGA
>NW_026629999.1:0-1434 GCF_030028575.1 Malurus melanocephalus
GAAGGCTGACAGGCAAGCTGAGTATAAAATTTGCAACTTCCCAGCAGTGGTGCTGTCTGGTGATGGATGAGGAATGCTGCCTGTCAGCTTTCCTCTGCAGCTAATTTCTTAAAAATCATCCCTGCACTGCAAGGAGGAGGAATTTTTTATTACCAAATGAAAAACAAAAGCTTATGTTGTCTGGAAAATAAAATGCCATTCCTGCTTTGGTTCTATTTCACCTGGGAAAAAAAAATAAAAGCACCCCAATTCTGAAAGTGGGGAAAAACATGAGCAGGAATGAAATCTGCCCTGTGTGAATAAGATCATCACTTTTCTTCCCTTTGTGTGCTTCACTGAAGCACTTAAAAACCAGAGCTCTTCTGCAAGCACAAAAAAGTTTCCCTGACAAGTATAATAGAGAAATTTTCAGTAGACCCTTCTTCTGTTCATCTGTTTTTGCACAGAACAAGAAAAGAACATAATCTGACCCTTTTTTGAGCCATTTCCATACCCTTAACCAGGCCAGGYTGCTCAGGGCTCMATCCAGCCTGSTCTGGTTTCATGGAACAATGTGGAGAGGAATGAAGAGGGACACCCAGATTTGTGGTGTCTTTGCCTTCTCCTCAAATTTCTACCTTTTTCTACCAGAAAAGTCAGTGCACAGCACTTTTGCTTGCCAAAGTACATTTCAAAATGGTTAAAGAGCTTCCAGCAAAGGTAGGAAAAACAATCTGTATAAAATAATGGGAATAGGTTARGGAAGTCCAGGAAATACAACACTAAAAAGGTTTCTTTTGCATGAGAAAGAAAAAGCAAACAGAAAATGGGACATTTTGACCTTAGGAAACCACTTGAGAAATTGCTGAAATGGTTGATTTCCTCAGTGTATCCATAGTTTYCTTAATCCAAGTGATTCTTGGTGAAGGAATGGTTTAGAATGATTAGAGAGGGTGAAGAGAGCTCAGAGGCTGCAGAGAATTTTGTTTCCACACCTTTATGCAGATGAGGGTAAGGAGGGCTCAGGGGCTGCAGAGAATTTTGTTTCCACACCTTTATGCAGATGAGGGTAAGGAGGGCTCAGGGGCTGCAGAGAATTTCGTTTTCACACCTTTATGCAGATGTTTGTCTGCTGTCAGTGCTGCTGTCAGGGCTTTGAGCACAGTGAGTGAGGCTGTGCTGGGCTGGGTTCAGGCACCTCATGGAACATTTTCCAGACCAAAAGGTGCTCTCAGCTCATTCCTCTCATCACTTCATCCCATCCTTTCTGCTCCCCTTGTGTCACCTCTTCTCCCAGCACTGAACACAACTGGGGGGTGACAGACACCCCTCCTTTAGTCCCCATCCTCCCTGCTGTGTGCATTATTTTATCATTATATCCACAGCCCTGAACATTTTCAGTCAGGCTGCCACTTTTCCCTCTTTGGCTGATGAACTGATGAACTTGATTTTCTT
>NW_026630000.1:0-1420 GCF_030028575.1 Malurus melanocephalus
GGCGGGGCTTGGCCTCACAGGTCATTGTTCATTCAGTAAATGGGCGTGGTCTGTGCAGAGTGGGCGTGGCCTTGTGGGTGTGGTTTATTTGGCTCCGCCTCCCTTTAAACAAAGGGCTCAGCCTGGGGGCGGGGCCTCGGGTGGGCGTGGTCACAATAAGGGCGTGGCCAGAAGCCCCGCCCAGTTTCAAATCACTGCCCTTTAATGGGTGGAGTTTCCAAACACTATGTGGGCGGGGCTGAAGGGTGGTGGGCGTGGCCTCAAATGGGCGGGGCTTACCCAATCCACCAACAATAGATCATTCAGTAAATGGGCGTGGCCTGTGCTCAGTGGGCGTGGCCCATTGGGTGTGGCTCATTTAGCAGGGATTTCCGGGTGGGCGTGGTCCAGGTGGGTGTGGTTTTGGTGAGGTGGGCGGGGTTTGTAGGTGGGCGTGGCCAGTGCTGAGTGCAGCTCAGGGTTTTCTTAAGTTGGTTGTGTCTTGTGGGTGGGCGTGGCCCGGGTGGGTGTGGTCTTTGTGGGGTAGGAGTGGTTACGGGTGGGCGTGGTCGGTGGTGGGCGTGGCTCACTGGGGTTTCCTGTGGTGGGCGGGGTTTCCATGTGGGCGTGGTCAGTGGTGGGCGTGGCTCACCTGGGTTTTTTATAGTTGGGTGGGCGTGGCCCTGGTGGGCGTGGTTTTGGGAGGTGGGCGGTGTTTCTGGGTGGAAATGCTGTGGGTGGGTGTGGTTTCAGTGCGGGTGGGCGTGGCTTTGGAGGGTTCTTTGGTGGGCGTGGCCCCAGGTGGGTGTGCTTTAAGTGAGGTGGGCGGAGTTTCCAGATGAGCATTAGTCAGGGTCGGTGTGGTTTCGGTAAGGTGGGCGGGGCTTCTGGGGGCGTGGTTTTGCTGATATGGGTGGATTTTTTAGGTGGGCGTGGTTTCCTTGATGTGGGCGGGGTTTAAAACTGTGCGTGGCTTCATTGAGATGGGGTGGTTTAAGGGTGGGCGTGGTTTTGGTAAGGTGGGCGGGGCTTCTGGGGGCGTGGTTTTGTACTGATGGTTGGGGTTTCCATGTGGGCGTGGCCCGTGGTGGGCGTGGTTTGGGTGAGATGGGCGGGGTTTATATGTGGGCATGGCTTCGGTCAGGTGGGCGGGGTTTAAGTGTGGGCGTGGCTTTGGGTGGGTCTTAAGGTGGGTGTGGCCCCGGGTGGGCGTGGTTTAGGTGAGGTGGGCGGGGTTTCCGGGTGGGTGTGGGTTTTGGACATGAGGGTTTAAGGATGGGCGTGGCCAAGGTGGGTGGGGTTCTGGGGTGGGCGTGGCTTGGGGGAGGTGGGGGACTTACGGGTGGGCGTGAGATTTTGTGGGCGTGGTTTCATTGAGGTGGGCGGAGTCTAAGTGTGGGTGCGAGCTTGGTGATGTGGGCGGGGTTACCGGGTGGGCGTG
>NW_026630001.1:0-1411 GCF_030028575.1 Malurus melanocephalus
TTTAATAAATATCTCAGTTTAATGCTGCCTATCTTTAACAGAAGCATAGACAAATTGTTTGCTTTTTTTTTTTTTTTTTTAACCGATCTAAAGCATCCCCTTATGTATAACAAACGAGGCTAAAATTAAGCAAAGATCTCAGTTTGAAGATTGTATTTTAATGTTATAATAAAAAAAAAATCTTATCTGCCAATACACGTTATAGCTGCATAATGAACTAAAATATAAAAAAAGATTTGAGTGATGTAAGACATAAAAATTAAATCTAGAAGAATCCTACTGTTTTGATTAGATGTCTTTACAGTTATGGAAAGGATTGAAATCTTTAAACTATTGTTTCTTGGTTTGTTTTTTTTGTTGGTTTTTTTTTTTTTTTTAAGTCTGGAAGCAGTTCTTCAGGTCAGGGCAGCTCAGGGCGGAGGGGAACCCCTCTTTGCTCTGTGCAGAGAGTTTGGAATGGGCAGGAAAAAGAGGGAGGAAAGGGGCCCAGAATGGCCAGGGCAGAGCATCCTCTCCCCAGGGATGGTGGGACCTGGACCTGCCACCAGTGACTCTTCTGGTCACAAATGGCACCAGACACCCCAGAGAGGAWGGGAACACTGGACACCCCTCTGCTGGGGACACCCCACGTGGCTCTGAGCCCTGCTGGGACTGGTGACAGCATCAGGGGGTTCCACCTTCCTGGGGGCGAAAGGATAACCCATTTCCAGCCATCYGTCCATCCTGCTGCCAGCTCCTGGGCCAGTGACAGCCATGGAGGGCTGGGGGTGCTGGGGTTGAAGCTGCTGTCACTCGCTTTGCTCCAGAGGAGCCACAGAATAACTCGTTGGATCTGTTTGAGCCACACATTGAGCCCCCTTCAGCATTTTTCAGTCTCCACTGATCATCCCCCAAACTGTTCYATGGCTGCTCCCATTGCAGACTGCTGTTTAAATCCTCACATGCTTTTGCTCTAAGAATTTTCAGGTTTTTTCACAATGAAGTGGTCTTCCCCACTCTCTTTGCATTGTCTCATAAGCCATTTGTTTTTCTTTGCCTGAATACAAATCCCATACCCAACAGTGTGCTGACATTTGTGCAGAGATGTGCTTTCTAGTTTATTCTATTGTGCTTTACTCTTTTTTTTTTCCCCTTTCTTTTTATTTTTTTTTTTTTCCTTTTAAAACTAGTTCAGTGGAAAGTCTGGCTGATTCCAGGCAAGTATCCTTTAACATCACCACAGAAATAGCTTGAAAAACTGGACGGACATCGCAGTGCTGCCAGAGGAGCTGTGGAATTGTAGGCTCCTTGCTTTTGCTGTATTTAACATAGAATATATATATATAAAATAAATATATATTTGTATATATATATATAAAATAAAAAATAAAATAAATAAACGAATAAATATTTATATAAAATAAATATATAT
>NW_026630002.1:0-1385 GCF_030028575.1 Malurus melanocephalus
AACCGTCCTGAGGGGGGAAAAATATTCCAGGAAAAACATTCCATCATCAATTCCCAAAATTCCTGACATTTCCCAAAACAATCCCGGTGTTTTTACCAAAATTCCCAACATTTTTCACAAAAATTCTGGACATTTTTCCCCAAATTCCCAACATTTTTCCCCAAATCCTGACATTTTTCCCAAAATTCTGATGCTTTTCCCCAAAATTCTGATGTCTTTCCCAAAATTCTGACATTTTTCCCCAAAAATCCCAACATTTTCCCAAAATTCCTGACATTTTTCCCCAAAATCCGGATGCTTTTCCAAAATTCCCGACATTTTCCCAAATCCCTGACATTTTTCCCCAAAACTCTGTTGTTTTTCCCCAAATTCCCAACATTTTTCAAAAATTCCCAACATTTTTTCCAAAATTCCTGACATTTTTCAAAAAAAATCCCGACATCTTTCTCCAAAATTCCAACATTTTTTCTCTGAATCGTGATATTTTTTACAAAATTCCAAACACTTTTCTTCAAAATTCCTGACATTTTTCCCCAAATTCCCAACATTTTTCTTCAAAATCCCAAGTTTCCCACAATTTCTGACTTTTTGCAAACTTCCCGACATTTTCCCAAAAATCCCAACATTTTTCCCCAAAATTCCTGACATTTCCTCCAAAATCTTCAAAATTTTCTGCAAAATTCCCAACATTTTTCCCAAAAATCCCTGAAATTTCCCCAAAAATTTCCCTAAAAATCCCTAAAATTTCCTCCCAAACCCCCAATGTTTTTCCCCAAAAATTCCTGATATTTTTCCCAAAATTCAGAATATTTTTTCCAAAATCTCCCAAATCCCTGAAATTTCCCCTAAAATTCCCAGTTTTCCCCAAAATTCCCCAAATTCCCCCCAAAATCCCTGAAATTTCTCTCAAAATTTCCCCCAAAATTCCCTCAAAATCCCTGAAATTTTCCCCAGAATTTCCCACAAATCCCCAGAATTTTCCCACAATTCCAGGAATTTCCCCCAAAATCCCCGGAATTTTCCCCAAAATTCCTGAAATTTTCCCCAAAATTTCCCCAAAATCCCTAAAATTTTCCCTGAAAATTCCTGGACTTCTTCCCAAAATCCTTAGAATTTCCCCCAAAATCCCTGAAATTTTTCAAAATTTCCCTCAAAATCGCTGAAATTTACCCCAAATTTTCCCTCAAAATTCTTAAAATTTCCCCCCAATCCCCAAAATTTCCACCAAAATTTCCCTGAAAATCCCGGGAATTTTCCCCCAAATTCCCTGAAATGTCCCCGAAAATCCCCCAAAATTTCCCTCAAAATCCACAAAATTCCCCCAAAATCTCCGGAATTTCCCTCAAAATTTCCCCCAAAATCCTCAGAATTTCTCTAACAATCCA
>NW_026630003.1:0-1429 GCF_030028575.1 Malurus melanocephalus
ACCGGTGAGCACCAGGGGAGCGCTGGGGGCCAAACGGGGCACCCCATTGTCCCCTGAGGGACCCCCGGGGATGACTTGGGCTCCCTCCTGCACCTGCAGATTCCAGATGAACCCCGGGGAGCAACCTGGAAAATGTGGGGCAATCAGGGGCAAGCAAATCATCTCTGAGAACTGCGAATCGGAATTTCAGCTGGTCTGCGAGCGAAAAGCCACCAAACTCTGACCTGGGGCTGGGAGAGAGGCTCGGGGGCAAGGGGGAGCCGGGCTGTGACAGGAAATTGCCATCACAGACAGGATTCCCGGCTGTTGTGATCAGTGTGGTTCAGAGCTGTTGTGGGGTTTCCTGCTCTGACCCGAGCCTGTTGTGAGGTTTCTCTCCAGAAGAAAAGTCAGAGCGACCTTCTGAGGGAAATGTGAGGACATGGACCCTCATGGGATCAGGGACGGGTTCGAAGGGTCTGAGTGTCCCGGGCGAGTCCAGTGGGGACTGTCCCCGCCTGAAGCCCAAGAGCTGTAAATGCTGATCCTCCGGACCTGGCCCATAACAACTGACAGGATCCGCAGGCAGTGCTGGATGGCGATGTCTGATCGCTCCGATCCGCTCCGGGACACCCCAAACCCTCCGCTCTGCCCCACATTTCCCTCCAGCGCTTCCCCTGCTGCTGCAATCCCCGCCCGGTGCATAAATCCTTCCTGAAAAGGATTTTTAGTGCCCGGGAGCGATTTCCGGGAGTTTCTGGGCTCCGCTGGTTCTGCGGCTCCTTCACTAACACGGGGCGGCTGAGAGACGTCAGTGCAGCTTTTATATTATTTATTTTATTCCTTATCTTTTATTTCACTCACACCTCGCCTATGCCTCGCTGCGGCTGCTTCAGTGACACGGGGAGGGGTGAGGGGGGCGGGGTGGAGATGCGCCTTGGGGCGGCTCTTTTTATTACAGTTCATTCTATTTTTCATCTTTTCTCTCTTTCGCACCTTGCCCGTCCCGCGGAGCGGCTCCTCCAGGGACCCAGGGTGGCACAAACCTCTCGGGGCGGCTCCAAAGGGCCCCTCCCCGCCGCTCCCCGAGGCCTCCCCGCTGCTCCCGGGGATCGGACACCGCAGGCGGCCCCGGACCTTTCTTGTTCCTCTCCTTCCTGCGGGGATTCAGCCCCCGCCGCCACTGCCCGGCTCCTTCTGCCGCCCCTGCCCGGCACCGACCGGCGCTGCCGCTGACGGGGCCGGAGCGCGGCTGCCCCGCGCCTCAGGGCCGGACCGGGCCGGGCCTTCCTTCCATGGGGGATTGAACAGCGCTTCCTTCAGAGCTGGAAAGCAAAATCCCCGCCTGCCCCACGGCCATTCCCGCTGCCTTCCACAGCTCCAGCCCCGTCCCTCTTCCTCTCGCCTTTACTTTGCAGTGGCTCCTCTCTGCTCCTCTCCCTGCCAGCGC
>NW_026630004.1:0-1434 GCF_030028575.1 Malurus melanocephalus
TTTTTTTTGGCAATTCAGGTAGTTTTTTGGACATTCGGGCGTTTTTTGGAAATTTGGGCGGTTTTTTTTGGAAATTCCGGCGCTTTTTTTTTGAAATTCAGGCATTTTTTTGGAAATTCATGGATTTTTTTTTTGAAATTCGGGCTTTTTTTGGAAATTTGGGCATTTTTTTGGAAATTCAGGATTTTTTTTTGAAATTCAGGCGTTTTTTTCGAAATTCAGGCGTTTTTTTTGAAATTCGGGCTTTTTTTTGTAATTCAGGCTTTTTTTTGGAAATTCAGGCATTTTTTTGGAAATTCGGGCTTTTTTTGGAAATTTGGGTGTTTTTTTGGAGATTCAGGTGTTTTTTTGGAAATCCAGTTGTTTTTTTGGAAATTCAGGTGGTTTTTTTTCTAATTCAGGATTTTTTTTTGGCAATTCAGGTAGTTTTTTGGACATTCGGGCGTTTTTTGGAAATTTGGGCATTTTTTTTTGGAAATTCCGGCGCTTTTTTTTGGAAATTCAGGCATTTTTTTGGAAATTCAGGCTTTTTTTTGGAAAATCAGGTGGTTTTTTTTGAAATTCAGGCGTTTTTTGGTAATTCAGGCGTTTTTTTGGAAATTCAGGCTTTTTTTGGAAATTCGGGTGGTTTTTTTTGAAATTCGGGCGTTTTTGGTAATTGGGGCTTTTTTTGGAAATTCGGGTGGTTTTTTGGAAATTCGGGCTTTTTTTGTAATTCAGGCTTTTTTTTTGGAAATTCAGGTGTTTTTTGGAAATTCGGGTGT
This sequence comes from Malurus melanocephalus, assembly GCF_030028575.1. Taxonomy (NCBI): domain Eukaryota; kingdom Metazoa; phylum Chordata; class Aves; order Passeriformes; family Maluridae; genus Malurus; species Malurus melanocephalus. The sequence goes on from NW_026630004.1 coordinate 765, forward strand.
TTTTTTGGAAATTCGGGCGTTTTTTTTGAAATTCAGGCTTTTTTTGGAAATCCAGTTTTTTTTTGGAAATTAAGGCTTTTTTTTTGGAAATTCAGGTGGGTTTTTTTGAAATTCAGGCGTTTTTTGGTAATTCAGGCTTTTTTTGGAAATTCGGGCGTTTATTTGGAAATTCTGGTGCATTTTTTTGGAAATTCAGGTGCTTTTTTTGGGAATTCAGGCTTTTTTTGGAAATTCAGGCATTTTTTTGGAAATTCGGATGTTTTTTTGGACATTCGGGCGTTTTTTTGGAAATTCAGGATTTTTTTTGGAAATTCAGGCGTTTTTTTGGAAATTCAGGCTTTTTTTTGAAATTTGGGCTTTTTTTGGAAATTCGGGCTTTTTTTTTGGAAATTCAGGCATTTTTTTTGAAATTCGGGCATTTTTTGGAAATTCAGGTGTTTTTTTTGGAAATTCAGGCTTTTTTTGGAAATTCAGGTATTTTTTTGAAATTCAGGTATTTTTTTGAAATTCAGGCATTTTTTTGGAAATTCAGTTGTTTTTTTGGAAATTCAGGTGTTTTTTTTCTAATTCAGGATTTTTTTTGGCAATTCAGGTAGTTTTTTGGACATTCGGGCGTTTTTTGGAAATTTGGGCGTTTTTTTTTTTAAATTCCGGTGCTTTTTTTTTGGAA
>NW_026630005.1:0-1413 GCF_030028575.1 Malurus melanocephalus
CCCTCTCTCCTGGAATTCCGGCCCCACGAAGATTTAGGATTTCACCTGCGACCTGGGTTGGGAAACAAACCAACGACACCTTTTTGTTTATTTATTTATTTATTAGTTATTTTTAAATTAGAAATCCCRTTAGTACCCGAAGTTGTAGCATATCCATACAGCTCAGACTTATGATCTCATCTCCGAAATAAACTGGGAGACAACCCAACCACACCTTTAAAAACAAGTCAAAATCTTTTTTTTTTTAAATTAAAAATTCAGTGCCTGAAGTTGAAGCATATTCACGCTGCACATACACGATGAAATAAGTTGGGACACAACCTAATAATAGACTTTTAAAAAACAAAATAAATCAGAAATTATCTTTTTTTTTTTATTATTTTTTTTAACTTAGGAATTCCATTAGTGCCTGAAGTTCAAGCTGGCTTATTGCAACCAACCTGTTTGAGGATTCACTCTCTAAGAAAAGAAAGGTATTTGCTTTTTTTTGCATGCACCAGTATCACTGAAGACGAGAGCTCGCCCTTCTGTTTAGACAACAGCTTTGTTACATTAAATGTTATATGGGAAAATATTTGGGAGTTGAAATCATTGCACATGTTCATCCACTCTTACTCACAACCTCCAAGCAAAAAAAAAACCCAAAAAACCAAACAAACACCCAAACACTCAAAACAAACAAACAAAACAAAATAAATGAAAACCAAAGAAACAAGAGCAACTCCTCAGGCTGCAGCAGCCATGTTTCATCCCAGGGCCAGCAACAGGTAGCCAGAGGGAAGAAATCCCCTTCCCCCTCACATTTATTTGTTTTTTTCCCCAAATAAGCTCAATCACACAAGAGGAGATTCATGCCATACATCCTTCCTTGCAGGAGCTGTTCCTGTCCTGCTGCTCGTAGGCTGGCCAGGTTAAAAAAAAATCCCACAAAAACCAGCCAAAAAGCTAACCCCAAAGCTTTTTATTTTTGAGCCTCTGAAGAAATAAGCAAGCGGGATGGAGCATTTTCAGGACCAGCACCCAGGATTATCGAGAAGCTTCATAAATAAGGGATTTCTCATAATGCCAGTGTACATAGCCACGTGGGAAATTAAAATGCATTGCCAGCATTTATTTTTAAAAGCATAGCAAAAGGCTTTGCTTGAAGCTCTAGGGCAAGTTTGGGTTTGGGTTTTTTTTTTTTTTATTATTATTATTTTTCCTCTGAAGAAACAGTTATTTCTGGAATTGCTGCTGTGTTCCAGCTTTAGTCTCCCGTGAACACTCATTACCTATATTATATACACATTATTCTAGCAGATACCTTCACAATGTGAAATTAGGCATATCTGTGGATAATCAGCACTTTGCTTTTCCCATTTTAACATATTAGCTATTAAAATAGATAAGAAAGCCAACAGCAACAATAATGAT
>NW_026630006.1:0-1430 GCF_030028575.1 Malurus melanocephalus
GCTGCTGGATCCAGCACAGAGCAGGCAGAGCTCCTTCAGGAGTTCCCACGGGCTCACTGAGATCCCTGCTTGGCCTGCTGGGTTGTGAGAGAGGGTAAAATGGTTGTGGGGAGGGTTATCCATATATCCATATATCCATATATCCATACATCCATACATCCTTACATCTATATATCCGTATATCCATGTATCCAAATATTCATATATCCATACATGCAAATATCCAAATATCCAAGTATCCATATAGTTAAATATCGATATATCCATGTATCTATGTATGCATATGTCCAAATATTCATATATCCATATACACAAATATCCATATGTCCAAATATCCAAGTAACCAAATATCCAAGTATCCATACAGACAAATATCCATATATCCATGTATATATGTGACCATGTGTCCAAATATTCATATATCCATATATCCAAATATCCAAATATTTATATATACATATATCCATTTAACCATATATCCATATAGCCAAATATTCATATATCCCAATATCCATATAGCCAAATATCCATATATTCAAATATCCAGACATCCAAATAAAAGCTGAAGAGCAGCAAACCCTGAGTTACCACCAGCTGCTCTCCTCCAGAGATAAAAGCACCAAAYCCTTTGGTCCCCGAGGCCAGCCAATCACCCCAGCAAAGGTTTGCAGCGGTGCTGTTTCCCCACTGCTGAGCACAGCAGTTTTTACTGGAGAGCAGGCTCAAATCTCATCAGGGCTGGGGGGAAGGTGGGTGAGGCAAAGAGAATCAGCCTCCAGGCTCAGGGATGGCACAGAGCAGTCACAGTCCCACCAATGCCCCAAAAGGGGTTTGGCATGGCCTGGGACAGCCCTTTGTGCCTGGGCTGGGCCTGCACACCTGGGGACAGCTCAGCTCAAGACCCACGGCTGCCTGGGCTCAGATTTGTCTCTTCCCAGTGCAGATCTCCAGCTGGAGGGAGTGGCACACTGGGAAATGTCCTGCACGGAGCTGGGAGGAGGCTTCCACCCAGATCTGTGGGGAAATCATTCCTGGTTCCCCTGATCCCTCCACTGAGCTCAAACCCAGAGCCCGAGGGGCTGTGAGTCCTGACCCTGCACACCCCTGACTCCAACCCTGGAACTCCCTCCTGCCCCAAACCCCAAAGCTCACCTCTGCCGTGCTGCCCCAAGGGAGGGACCCACCCTGGCACCCCTGGAATCTGCCAGGGACAGGGACAATTCCACCCGGGCACCCCTGGAATCTGCCAGGGACAGGGACAATTCCAACCCACCACCCCTAGAATCTGCCAGGAACAGGGACAATTCCACCCTGGCACCCCTGGAATCTGCCAGGGACAGGGACAATTCCACCCCAACACCCCTGGAATCTGCCTGGGACAGGGACAATTCCACCCTGGCACCCCTGGAATCTGCCAGGGACAGGGACAA
>NW_026630007.1:0-1419 GCF_030028575.1 Malurus melanocephalus
GTCCCCTCCCCCCACGCTCCTCGAACCCGCCGCCGCCTCCTGGGGGGAAATGGGCGTGGTCAGGGTGAAAAGGGGCGTGGTCAATGCCCGAATGGGCGTGGTTATTGTGAAGATAGGCGTGGTTAGTGTGAAAATGGGCGTGGTTAAAGTGGGTGTGGTCAGCCACACCCAAACCTGTCCATTGTCCCCTCCCCCCACGTTCCTCGAACCCGCCACCGCCTCCTGGGGGGAAAATGGGCGTGGTCAGGGGAAAAAGGGGCGTGGTTATTGTAAAAATGGGCGTGGTCAGCCCCCCCTCCCCCCACGCTCCTCGAACCCGCCGCCGCCTCCTGGGGGAAAAGGGGCGTGGTCAGGGGAAAAAGGGGCGTGGCCAATACCCAAACGGGCGTGGTTATAGCGAAAATGGGCGTGGTTATTGTCAAAATGGGCGTGGTCACCGGGGGTGTGGTCAGACCCCCCCCTCCCCCCACGCTCCTCGAACCCGCCGCTGCCTCCTATGGAAAAAATGGGCGTGGTCAGAGGAAAAATGGGCGTGGTCAATGCCCGTATGGGCGTGGTTATTGTAAAAATGGGCGTGGTTATTGTAAAAATGGGCGTGGTCAGCCTCCCTTCCCCCACGCTCTCGAACCCGCCGCCGCCTCCTGGGGGGAAAAGGGGCGTGGTTATTCAAAAATGGGCGTGGCCAGTGTAAAAATGGGTGTGGTCAGTGTAAAAATGGGCGTGGTTATTGTAAAAATGGGCGTGGCTTCACTGGGTGTGGTCAGAGTCACGCAAACCTGTCCATTGTCCCCTCCCCCCACGCTCCTCGAACCCTCCGCCGCTTCATGGGGGAGAAAGGGGCGTGGTTATTGAAAAATGGGCGTGGTTAGTGTGAAAAGGGGCGTGGTCAATACCCAAATGGGCGTGGTTTGTGTTTAAAGGGTGTGGTTACAGTGGGTGTGGTCAGCCCCCCTCCCCCCACGCTCCTCGAACCCGCCGCCGCCTCCTGGGGAAAAAAATGGGTGTGGTTATTGTAAAAATGGGCGTGGTCACAGTGGGTGTGGTCAGCCCCACCCAAACCTGTCCATTGTCCCCTCCCCCCACACGCCTTGAACCCGCTGCCACCTCCTGGGGGAGAAATGGGCGTGGTCTGGGTGAAAATGGGCGTGGTCAGTGTAAAAATAGGCGTGGTCATTGTCAAAATGGGCGTGGTCACAGTGGGTGTGGTCAGCCCCACCCAAATTCATCCATTGTCCCCTCCCCCCACGCTCCTCGAACCCGCCGCCGCCTCCTGGGGGGGAAATGGGCGTGGTCAGGGTCAAAGTGGGCGTGGTTATTGTAAAATGGGCGTGGTTAGTGTGAAAAGGGGCGTGGTCAATACCCAAATGGGCGTGGTTTGTGTTTAAAGGGTGTGGTTACAGTGGGTGTGGTCAGACCCCC
>NW_026630008.1:0-1409 GCF_030028575.1 Malurus melanocephalus
TGGGGCTAATTAATGAGCAATTAATTAATTAACCCCAATTTACCATAAAATGGGGGTGAGAAAATGGGGTTAAACCCCTTCTGGATGTGCTAATTAATCCCTAATTAATTAATAAGACACCTCATTAATTAATCAGGGTGATAATTAACAAATTTTAGGGGTAATTAATGAACCCTGGGGTTAATTAACCCCCAATTTCCCATTAAAACAGGGCAGAAATTGCGTTAGAAAATAACTAATTAATCTCTTAATTAGTTAATTAGAGTTCTCATTAATTAATCAGGGTGATAATCAACCTTTGGGGGGTAATTAACTCAACCAAAGGGTAATTAATTAATAATTAACGAACTTTGAGTCTTAAAAAGGGGCAGGAAAAGGTTAAAACCATCGGGGTTGTGTTAATTAATCTCTTAATTAATTAATTAGAGACCCCATTAATTAATTAACTCCCTCCTGGAGGAATTTGAGCCATGCTGGGGGTTAATTAATGAGCAATTAATTAATTAACCCCAATTTACCATAAAATGGGGGTGAGAAAATGGGGTTAAAACCCTCCTGGATGTGCTAATTAACCCCTAATTAATTAATTAGAGACCTCATTAATTAATGAATGCACTTGAACCCTTCCTGGGGGGAAAGAATGACCCCAAAATCGCCCGAAATCGCCCCAAAATCCCAAAAATTCCCCCCAAATTCCCCCAAAATGCTCCAAAATCCACCAAAATTGTCCCAAATCACCCAAAATCCCTCAAAATTGCCCCAAAAAACCCGAAAATTTCTCCAAAATCCCCCAAAATTCCCAAAAATCCACCAAAAAACCCCAAAATTCTCAAAAATCCACCAAAATCCCCAAAATCCACCGAAATTCCCCAAAATTCCCTGAAAAATTTACTGAAATCTCCCCAAAAATTGCCCAAAAATTGTCCAAAATCGCCCAAATTTGACCCCAGACCCCACAAAAACCTCAAAATCCACCCAAATTCCCCCAAAATTCCCCAAAATCCCCTCACAGACCCCACAAAATCCCCCCAAATCCTCCCAAAATGCCCAAAATTTGTCCAAAATTCCCCAAAATTCCACCCCGGACCCTCAAATCCCTCAAATTTGATCACAGACCCTAAAAATCCCCTAATATCCTAAAAATTATCCCAAAATCGAACCCCAGACCCCAAAGATCCATCACAAAACCCCAAAATCCACCAAAATCACCCCAAAATGCCCCAAATTCCCTCACAGACCCCACAAAATTGCCCAAATCCCCCCAAAATGCCCCAGATTTCCCAAAATCCCCTCACAGACCCCACAAAATTCCCCAAAATCCTCCCAAAATGCCCCAAAATTGTCCAAAATCCGACCCCAGATCCCCAAAATCCCTCACAAAATCCCAAAATCCATCAAAACCCCCAAAA
>NW_026630009.1:0-1375 GCF_030028575.1 Malurus melanocephalus
GTGTGAGTGTGAACAGGTGTGAGTGTGCGTGAACAGGTGTGAGCACAGGTGTGTGTGAGCGCAGGTGTGTGTGAGCGCAGGTGTGAGTGTGAAACAGGTGTGTGTGATAATGTGTGTGATAACAGGTGTGAGCACGGGTGTGAGTGTGATAACAGGTGTGTGATACCGGGTGTGAGCACAGTGTGTCTATGTGTGTACAGGTGTGTGCACAGGTGTGAGTATGAACAGGTGTGAGATAACAGGTGTGAGCACAGGTGTGAGCACACAGGTGTGAATTTGTGAGCACAGGTGTGAATGTGTGCACGGGTGTGTGTGTGTGAGCATAGGTGTGTGATACCAGGTGTGTGTATGTGCCCAGGTGTGTGCACGGGTGTGAGTGTGAGCAGGTGTGAGCACACAGGTGTGAATGTGTGTGCAGGTGCGTGAAAGCACAGGAATGAGCACAGGTGTGTGAGCACAGGTGTGAATTTGTGTGCACTGTGTGTGTGTGAGCATAGGTGTGTGATACCAGGTGTGTGTATGTGCCCAGGTGTGAGCACAGGTGTGAGTGTGAACAGGTGTGAGCACAGGTGTGAGTGTGAGCACAGGTTTGTCTGAAAAGGTGTGAGCACAGGTGTGAGCACAGGTGTGTCCATGTAACAGGTGTGAGTGTGCAATAACAGGTGTATGTGAGAGCACAGGTGTGTGAACAGGTGTGTGAACAGGTGTGAGTGTGTGCACAGGTGTGTGTGAGCACAGCTGTGTGATAACAGGTGTGTGAACAGGTGAGAGCAGAGGTGTGTGTGAACAGGTGTGATCACAGGTGTGAATGTGTGATAACAACGTGAGCACAGTGAGCACATATACCAATGTGTTTGTATATGCACAGGTGTGTCAAAAGGTGTGAGCGCAGGTGTGAGCACAGGTATGTGTGATAACAGGTGTGTGCACAGGTGTGTGCGTGTACAGGTATGAGCACAGGTGTGTTTCTCTATACACAGGTGTAAGCGTGATGAAAGGAGGTGTGAGCACAGGCGTACAAAGGTGTGAGCACAGGTGTGAGCAGGTGTGAACACAGGAGTGTGGGTGCACAGGTGTATGTGCACAGTGTGTGTGATAACAGGTGTGTGTGTGCACAGGTGTGTGTGAGAGCACAGGTGTGAATGTGAACACGTGTGAGCACAGCTGTGTGATAAGAGGTGTGTGAACAGATGTGTGTGTGAACAGGTGTGAGTACAGGTGTGAGCACAGGTGTGCACACAGGTGCGTGTGATAACAGGTGTGTGTGATAACAGGTGTGCTCACATGTGTGTGTGTCAGTCACACCTGCCCAGGTGTGTGTGTGTGTGTGTGCTCACACAGGTGTGTGTGTGTGTTCCCAGGTGTGCGTGCTGCC
>NW_026630010.1:0-1407 GCF_030028575.1 Malurus melanocephalus
TCCACGAGGTCTTTAATTGCCGGCCACCCCCACCGCATTGTCCCCAAATGTCACCACCGGGCGCGGGGGACACGCGTGGTGACACCGGGAGGGGACAGAGACGGAGCGGGGGGACAGGGCCACCCCYGAGGGGGGAAAAGGGGAGCGTTGGGGATTGTTCCCGTTTTATGGATGAAATTCCCAGCTGGAGGAGGGGATGGGGACACCCGGGGACATTTGGGGACATCTGGGGACTGCCCCTCCCCAGGGTCACAATAACTCTGCTAATTGATATCAGTAATTATGGCGATAATCAATGGCAGGGGACAGAGACCGCGGTGTCCCCATGGCACGGGTGGCACCGGGATCTCCTGGATTGTGGGATTTGGGAATTGCAGTGATCCAGAGTCTGGGATTGGTTGGAATCACAGAGATTTGGGATTGGGGATCAGGGATTTTGGGATCTGCTGGAATCGTGGGTGGGCAGCTCCGGATGTGGGATTGGGGAGAGAACCGGGAAGGGTGGGGAGAGCTGGGTCCCACCGGAACATCTGTCCTGGCCTGGAGTGTCCACCCTGGAATGACCATCCCACCCCAGAGTGTCCGTCCTGGAATGACCGTCCCACCCCGGAGCATCCATCCCATCTGGAATGTCCATCCCAGAGTATTCATCCCACCTGGAATATCTGTTCTGTGCTGGGATCTTCATCCCACCTGGAATATCCATCCGCCCATCCATCCGTCCCTCCATCCATCCATCCCTCCCACTCCAGATCATCCCTCCCACTCCAGATCATCCCTCCTGCCCAGAATTCTTTTCCTGGATCATCCATCCCATCCCATCCCATCCCATCCCATCCCATCCCATCCCATCCCATCCCATCCCATCCCATCCCAAATCATCCATCCTTTTCCAGATCTTCCATCTCATCTGCATCGTTCATCCCACCAGGATCATCCATCCCACCCAGATTGTTCATCCCATCCCAAATCATCCATCTCACCTGGATCATCCATCCAACCTGGACCATCCATCCCACCCGATTGTCCATCTTACCTGGACTGTCCATCCCATCCTAAATCATCCCAGATCTTCCATCCCACCCGGACTGTCCATCTCACCCGGACTGTCCATCTCACCTGGACTGTCCACCCCAACCAGATTATCTATCCCATCCCAAATCATCCATCCCACCTGGACCGTCCATCCCATCCTGGATCCTCCATCCTATCCCAAATCATCCATCCTTTTCCGGATCTTCCATCCCACCTGCATCGTCCATCCCACCCGGACTGTCCATCCCATCTGGACCATCCATTCCATCCCAAATCATCCATCCTTTTCCACATCTTCCATCTCACCTGGATTGTCCATCCCATCCCAAATCATCCATCCCACCCAGACTGTCCATCCCAAACCATCCATCC
>NW_026630011.1:0-1412 GCF_030028575.1 Malurus melanocephalus
AGAACTATACCAGTCAAGAATCTGTTCTGTGGTTTCTTCAGGTAATTAGTATCAATTAAAAAGCAGAATAACTGGTTATTGCTATCATTAGCATTACTATATTCATAGTTACCATTATAATTATTAAAATTTACCTCTTTTTCTCTCAGCATCCAGTAAGGTCCTGTGTCTTAGCACATATTTTGTGCTGTTTCCAAGGATTTTCCATATTCTGAAATTCCATAAAACTGAATTAGCAAAGAGCTGAAGGGATCATCCCTGTTTGTCTTTCCATTTCTAAAGCAAATTCAGCCATCCTTGACAACTCAGAGAGGTAAAGGTTTAACCTCATGAAATCAGCTTCATCAACTCAGGTATAGAATTAACACCAAAACCAACATTGAAAATTGAAGCAGGGAAGTGAGAGAGGTGGAGGCTTCTGCCATTTTTGGGGTTTAATCTTTGTTGGTTGAGGTGGAGGTGTTTGAAAAAAAACTGGATATGACACTGAGTGCTAAGGTCTAATTTACAAAGTGGTGTTTGGTCAAAAGCTGGATTTCATTAACTTGCAAGTATTTTCCAGCCTTACTGATTCTATCATTCTATGTCTAGCTTGTTTTTTCAGTTTTGACAAACAAATGCTAAGGAAAAACAACCCAGGTATTCCATTATTTGCAATGTGAGTGCTTTGGACCTTGATTTCAATATGTTATTTGTTTTTAAAAACCAATGTCTCTCTAGACTGAATTAACATCTATAAAGATTCCAGCCTGCAGTCTATAAGAACTATTGCAAGAGTCTGAAAATCAAAGCCATGATATTGATAACAAAACCAGATATTTTGGTGTTAAGTTCCGTATTTCTAAGTTTTAAAAAACTTCCTCCCACAGGGGCCACTTGGAAAACATCCAGACAAGGGGTAAAACTCAGGCACAAGTTGTTATGAGCTTTAGATTTCCTGTAGATCTCTAGATTACTTTAGATCTTSAGTTATTTGATTACTAATGTTCCAGTTTTCATCTTTTTGGGGGGCTGTAATACTGCATTTGTAGCATGTATTAAATAATACCTGTATAAAATAATGAGTAATACCTGTGTAAATAAGCAATAAATAGTATTTGTGTAAAATATACATGTATAATATAAATACAACACAGCCTGGTATGGCACCACATTAATTATAGATGCAATAAATAGTACTATAATAATAACAATAATATCTCATTATTTGACAAGCTTCACTCTGATTCATCAATCAAAGCGTTATTGTTTATTATTGTCCCTCTCTGGGGCACACTTGTGAGAGACACAAATCAATTTCTGCCTCATGACTGAGTTAATGAAGAAACAAAACCTTATGAAATGGTAGGAATGGGACAATAAACAAATAAAATGTGCTCAGAAAGTGAATTGACAGGATTAAAACATCCCTC
>NW_026630012.1:0-1402 GCF_030028575.1 Malurus melanocephalus
GGGGGAGGGGGGGGGGAATCCTAAAATTGAATCCCGAAAAATCCCAAAACCGAACCCAAAAAATCCTAAAATCCATCGGGAGGGGAGGAATGCTAAAATGGAATCCCGAAAAATCCGAAATTGGATCCTAAAAAATCCTAAAATCCATCGGGGGGGGGAAAATCCTAAAAAAATCCCAAAATTGAACCCAAAAAATTCCCCCCAAGAAAACCCCAAATCCATCGAGGAGGGGGGGGGGTCCTAAAAATATCCTAAAATTGAATCTTGAAAAACCCCAAAATTGATACTGGAAAGGGGGGAAAATCCAAAAAAATCCTAAAATTGAATCCTGAAAAATCCGAAATTGAATCCCAAAAAAATCCTAAAATTGATCCTAAAAAAAGCCAAAATTGGATCCCAAAAAACCCCAAAATCCATGCGGGGGAGGGGGGAAATCCTAAAAAAATCCCAAAATTGATCCTAAAAAATCCTAAAATCCATCGGGGAGGGGGGGCAGAATTAAAAAAAAAATCCCAAAATTGAATCCCAAACAAATCCCAGAATTGAATCGCAAAAAATCCTAAAATTGATACCGGGGAGGAGGGGAAATCCTAAAAATATCCCAAAATTGAATCTTAAAAATATCCTAAAATTGAATCCCAAAAAAATCCCAAATTCGATACTGGGGAGGGGGGGAGAAATCCCAAAAAATCCTAAAATTGAATCCTAAAAAAATCCTAAAATGAATCCCAAAAAATCCTAAAATTGATACCGCGGAGGGGGGAAAATCCTAAAAAAATCCTAAAATTGAACCCAAAAATTTCCCCCCAAGAAAACCCCAAATCCATCGGGGAGCGGGGGGGGGAATCCTAAAAATATCCTAAAATTGAATCTTGAAAAACCCCAAAATTGATACTGGAAAGGGGGGAAAATCCTAAAAAAAACCCAAAATGAAATCCTAAAAAATCCTAAAATCCACCGGGGGAGGGGGGGATTGCTAAAAAAAATCCCAAAATTGAATCCCAAAAAAATCCGAAAATTGATACCGAGGAGGGGGGGAAATCCTAAAAAAAATCCCAACATTGAATCCTAAAAAAATCCTAAAATTGAATCCCGAAAAATCCTAAAATTGATCCTGGGGGAGGCGGGGGGTGGATTCATAAAAAAATCCTAAAATTGAATCCCAAAATAATCTTAAAATTGATACCGGGGGAGGGGGGGATTGCTAAACATATCCTAAAATGGATCCTAAAAAAACCCCAAAATTTATCCGGGGAGGAGGGAAAATCCTAAAAATATCCTGAAATTGGATCCTAAAAAATCCTAAAACCGAAAGCAAAAAAATCCTAAAATTGACACCGGGGAGGGGGGAAATCCCAAAATCGAATCCCAAAAAATCCTAAAATTGAAACCCAAAAAATTC
>NW_026630013.1:0-1417 GCF_030028575.1 Malurus melanocephalus
ACTTAGGACAGAAGTGTATCTATGAATATTCACTTCTTGGTTCAGCTGTGTTTTATTGCAGGAGTAAGTTCATTTCTGAGTCTTCTCCTGAGTGGCCTTTGCAATATAATTGTTCTTAAATGGCATCAAATTGTTGCTGTGAATAAATTAATTAATTAATAAATTAATCAATGAACCTGCTTTTCCATTCTCAGCCATTCGGTACCATCGCCATTCAGTTGGCTCAACACAGAGGGGCCAAAGTCATCTCCACTGCCCACAGCCTGGAGGACAAGCAGTACCTGGAGAGGCTCAGACCTAGTGTGGGTGAGTTTTATTCTTTAGTGCTAAAGTTTGTCCTAAAGAATTTCTCAAAATACATTTTTCTGTCTGGTTTAGAGACTTATCTCAGTAACAATTAAATACTAATTGATAAATAGCCTACTTAAATAGCTTTCAGGTTTATTCTGTACTCCACAGGTATTTAGTGGCATTTTTATTCCCCATTTAAGTTGTAATGACCAGCAGTGCTTTCCAGCAGCGCTGAGTGCTGGCTTTTGGCCTAAGTGCTCAGGAAATGTTTCCAGTTGATGAACTGGTTGCTGTGGGCAGAGGGCAGGATTGCTGACTCACCAGTATCCCAGTGTGTGCCAGAGTTTGCACACCTTCCCTCCAGTACTCAGCAGTCAGATTCCAGCTAGCATTGCTTTATCAAGTCTCAGGTACATCCACAGGCTTTGCAATTTCCCGTTTTCAATAGGAGCTTGGCCTCACATATAATGCTTGGATTCTTGTCTGACTTCTTCTCTTGCTTCTCTTTGATACTTCAAGTTATGGGGTCTTTTTCTCTGAAAGTAACAWGAGAAAATACTCTGTGTAGGAGCTTGTCTGATCAAAATTTTGGTGGTGTTTGTGGAGGAAAGTGGAATATTCCTTTATTCAGACGGTTTTAAAATAAAGGATGGCTTGTCAATCTGACTGGATTGCAGCAAAAGGTTAAAACTGGTTAAATTTTCCTTCTGCAAATAGCGACTGCTGCAGTGTCACCTCCGGGTTTATTTTTCAGAGTATGATTTTTGTTGTCATTCCCTGAAGTTCACAGAGCAGCAGCTGTAAAATGSCTGGGGTTGGGGGGCAGCCACATGTGCGTGGTTACAGCTGCACCCACTGCAGTGCCCCTGGGCTGGGCTCAGCCAGCTGCAGGAGGCAATGGCAGAGTCACTGGCCTTGCCCTGGCTCCATGCCCGCTGTGGTTAGCGGGTGCTGCTGCTGCCCTTCCCGGCTGGGCAATCGGGGCACTACTCCCGGACGGGGCACTGCCCAGTGCTCTGTCCCCGTGCCTGCGGCTGCCTTGGGGGCGCTGCGGGCACAGAGGGTTCGGGAGCCGGAGCTGCTGCCCCCACCCAGAGCCCCTGCTCTGCGGGCACACAGCCCCTGC
>NW_026630014.1:0-1423 GCF_030028575.1 Malurus melanocephalus
AAACAAATGGGGTTGAAAAAAACATCTGTGGTGTTTTTTTGGGACGATTATCAGTGTCCTCCCACAGGAGGAAGGAATTCCTGAATGGGGCTGGCATGAGGCAGGAGGAGTGAAAATGAGAACTGGTTTATACTGGGAGGGACTGGGATGGAAGTGAGTTATACTGGTTTATACTGGGAATGAACTGGGAGGAAAAAACTGGCAGTTTTGGGGTGAAAAACAGGGATTTTAAGGGTAAAAGAGGAGCTGGTTTATACTGGGATAGACTGGGATGAACTGGGATGGAAGTGAGTTATACTGGTTTATACTGGGAATGAACTGGGAGGAAAAAACCTGGTGGTTTTGGGGTGAAAAATGGGGATTTTAGGGGTAAAAATGGAACTGGTTTATACTGGGAGGGACTGGGGTGAACTGGGTTATACTGATTTATACTGGGAGGGACTGGGATGAACTGGGATGGAAGAGAGTTTTAATGGTTTATGCTGGGAATGAACTGGGAGGAAAAAACCTAGCGGTTTTGGGGTGAAAAACGGGGATTTTAAGGGTAAAAAAGGAACTGGTTTATACTGGGACAAACTGGGAATGAACTGGGAGGAAAAAACCCCCGGCAGTTTTGGGGTGAAAAATAGGGATTTTAAGGGTAAAAATGGGAACTGGTTTATACTGGGATGGACTGGGATGAACTGGGATGGAAGTGAGTTATACTGGTTTATACTGGGAATGAACTGGGAGGAAAAAACCTGGCGGTTTTGGGGTGAAAAACGGGGATTTTAGGGGTAAAAATGGAACTGGTTTATACTGGGTTATACTGGGAGGGATTGGAGCTGACTCAGCAACTCCAGGAGAAATACCAGAGGGAGGCACTGGAAGTACTGGTTTATACTGGGACAAACTGGGAATGAACTGGGAGGAAAAAAAAACGGCAGTTTTGGGGGTAAAAAATGGGGATTTTAGGGGTAAAAATGGGAACTGGTTTATACTGGGATGGACTGGGATGAACTGGGATGGAAGAGAGTTTTACTGGTTTATACTGGGAATGAACTGGGAGGAAAAAACCTAGCGATTTTGGGGGTGAAAAATGGGGATTTTAGGGGTAAAAATGGGAACTGGTTTATTCTGGGAGGGACTGGGATGAACTGGGTTATACTGATTTATACTGGGAGGGACTGGGATGAACTGGGTTATACTGATTTATACTGGGACAAACTGGGAGGAGAAAACCCGGCAGTTTTGGGGTGAAAAATGGGGATTTTAGGGGTAAAAATGGGAACTGGTTTATACTGGGAGGGACTGGGATGAACTGGGTTATACTGATTTAAACTGGGAGGAGGAAACGCGGTGGTTTTGGGGTGAAAAACGGAGATGCTGGGTGTGGAGTGGCTCCGTGGACTCTCCAAAAGGGACATCAGCTCTTCTTTCAGCT
>NW_026630015.1:0-1438 GCF_030028575.1 Malurus melanocephalus
CTGACACTCCTCTGCTGCTGGCCTGTCCCCATGACTGGGTCGGGCACCGCGGGATCTGCTACTTCCTCTCGAGGGATCAGCTCAGCTGGGATCAGGCTCAGGCTCGGTGCTCTGAGCTCGRGGCCTCCCTGGCCGTGCTCAAGGACTGGGAAATGGTGAGTGAGGGGATTTGGGGTGGCTGAGGGGAGCCTGGGGGGCTCCTGGGCCAGGGTGCAGCTCCCAGTGCCGGCTCCTCTCTCCTTCCCAGGAGTTCCTCTACCCTCTCTGTGGGAATGAGCGTTACTGGGTCGGGCTGCGCAGACGGGGCCGGGAGCTGCAGTGGCCAGATGGCAGCCGCTTCAAATCCTCGTGAGTCCTGGGGAGGGGCATAGGGAGGGCCTGGGAGGGACATGGAGGGTGTGGGGGAGACAGGGGCAATAAGGTGTCCCTCTGCGGTGCCAGCGCTGTCTCTGCTCCTCCCTGCAGGATCGAGGTCCGTGGCAAAGCAGAGTGCGTGTTGCTGAATATGGGTTATCTCGGGAGTGAGACCTGCTCAAATCCACTGGCCTATGTCTGCAGCAGACCTCAAACTCAGCTGTGATGTGGAATGGACAGAGCTCCTTCTCTGTGCTGGGCTCTCTCAGCTTTGCCTCTTCCCCCCCAGGACAGCAATGTCCTTCCTCAGCCTCAGCGTCTGCCTTGCACTGATCCTGAGGGTCTGCTCTCAGTGTCCCCTCAGTGCCTGGTCACCAGGGGATGAACCTGCAGGAAGAGCTGATGATGTGGAAGCTGCCGTGAGGCTGCCAGGGCTGGGGGTTCCTTTTTCTCTTTCACTTTGTATGTATACACTAACTCTGWGTGTCTGTACATGTATATGTATATATGCATGTGTATATATACATGTACATATATAGATGTAAAACACTTTGTGCCTTAGAGATGTGACCTTGGTTAGAACACGGTGCCAACAATGCCAAAGTTGGGATTTAACTCCCAAGGGGCCATTCCTGTAACAGTTGGGATCCTCATGGGTCCCTTCCAACTCAGAGGATTCTCTAAAACCTCTCTGTCTGACCCCCAGCAGGATTTACGATGCAAATGGTGCTGGTTTTSTTATTTCCTGGATTATTTTGATACTTTTGCATTAAATGCTTGCCAAGCTCCCCTACTATCCCTCGTGTCCCCTTGGCACCGGCAGCCCCATCCCTTCCCCTGCTCCCCTTCCCTCGTTCCATCCCGGCTGGAGGAGCCTTGGAGCTGCCGTGGGGGCCGTGGGGCTGCCCCGGGGGCTGCGCCCCGAGCCGGGGCCCCTTCCCAGTGCTCCCAGTCTGCCCRTGCACCCTGGAGCAGCCAGCGAGGGCTTCAGCTGGGCCGGCACAGAGGCGCTGCTGGGGGGTCTCACCTCTTTTTGATTTGGTTCGTTCTTCCCAACCTGGAGAAAAACGATTTTGGGAGTTTT
>NW_026630016.1:0-1469 GCF_030028575.1 Malurus melanocephalus
CTCGACCATTTCTTTGTGGGCAACCAGAGGCTGCCACAGGAGATCAGCTTGCCCCCAGATATAAGATCAGCTGAGCCGCCCAACCTCTTCCAGGTCCTGGCGCAGGATGCGGCCGCCCACTCCCAGGCCATGGAAGCSTACCRTGCTCTGCGCCGTGACCTGGCAGCAGTGCTGGCCTATGGCCACCCTTAGCGGGGCTCATGGGCACAGCTGAGCTTGTGGGGCTGCCAGCTGGGGCCGACAACCAGCCCATAGCGCTGGGAGAAAGGGAGGAGTGCGTGGGATACACGAGAGACAAAAACATCCCTATGTGTATAGAACTGTAGATTAGATCTTAGGCACCGCTAAGATTTTCAGTAGGCAGTGTAGGTTTAAAAAATACAGATTATATAGACAGTTTATTAGTAATTATGTTCATATTCTAAAAAGATGTAGAACATCAATAGTATCACTATGCGTTATGACACATATTAATGCTCTGTCATTGCTCCATTTATGACAGGCAGGATTTTTATTAAATAGACCTATTTACAAAGATATATTTTACACATATTTTCTTTAATACATAACAATTATATAGTTAATAATGCAGTAATATAACAAAATAGTATTGATATATAATGCTGGCATCATTACATTTTAAATTTCATGTACAATGAACAGGTATTATTTTACATAGGTAAACTATCTCATTAATGTAATTATTGATAAGGAATTCTAAATAATTTCTATAATATGTAATATATTTACTAATTCTATATTTGTTATATACATAATATTGTGTAATGTAATGTCATGTCATATAATATACATATTATTATGTACTGTAATGTCATATCATATAATCTAATAATAAATATCTAAAAATATATAATATACTATTATGTACTATAATATACTATAATATACTATAATGTAATATAATATTATATAATATAATTCAAATTCAGCATATATGTCATTTCACTATATGTAATGACACATGGTAACACTCTGAAGTTGGTCCACTTCTGCCAGGGAAGGTGTTATCACATAAATCTATTTCTTTAATAGGTATCATGCAGACCATGTAAAATAAATGATATTCTAATACAGAGATACAGCCACACACAGTGGCACTGTCTGTTGGGACACACAGTAACACTCCATAGTCAGTGCATTTTCCAGCAGCAAGCCTGAAATAGCTTTGGTCTTGCTTCAATAAAATGCAGGGTCACAGAATCTGGACCGTGCAAGATTTGTTTTCTCTCACCCAGACCTCTGGCATTGGTAAATCTCCCGAGCTGTGAATGTGGGCTCGTGAACAGTGTCATTGAACTCAACCACACTGGCAGTGCAGAGCTGGTTCTAATGAGAAATTAAGCCCAGCTTCCCTTTCTTGGGACACTGAGCATGGAACTGGGGCACAAAGGGATGAGAGGAAAACTGTGAAACATGGGGGAAAGAACCCAGTAATAAATGGAATAAAT
>NW_026630017.1:0-1469 GCF_030028575.1 Malurus melanocephalus
TTTTTTTTTCAAATCTCCCAATGGAAATCTTTTATTTGGGAAATCACTTCTCAAAGGCTAGGTCTAAAAAAAGTAATTTTTAGCTAAAATATGCATGAGAGAGAGAGAAGTTCTATATTAGAGTAAGCCATTCATCTGGGATGCAGGAGACTCAAGTTCAAGTTTCTGTTATGCAGGTTGTCTCCAGCTGTCCTATGAGAGTCCTCGAACCATTATTTGCTTATTTAGAAGTATGTCTGCCACATTTTTAGTTTAATTTTATTTTCAGGTTTCTTGCCAGTTCTAAATGGGAGAATATGATCTGGATTTCCRGCCCAGTTTTTGGTAGAATGCTTGTGGTTTACAGTTCTAAATAAAAGTAATTTTCTCTAAAATGGCAGGAAATGCTTCTTATTATTTTAATTTTTTGTATCTCTATTTCCTTTTGTAAAGAATTGTTGAAGGAAAAAAACAAATTAAATGTTTTTTTGTCCAAAACCAGAATATTGTCAAAGGCATTGCGGTGTTTGTGCAGGTTGCACATTTATTTGGGTTTTCTTTTCCTGCTTGTAAATTGGCTTTCTCTAGAAATGTTTTGGGGAATATGAAGCCTCATATTTTGCTTTCTAATGCAGCCTGAACTGGGGCTCAGTAGGAACACAAACAATTGTTTCTACCAGGTTGGGGCCAAAGAATGATGGAAAACAYGTTCAGCCAGAAACGCCCCCATCCCATAGCATAAAAAACCAAACTTTTCTCTATTCTTCAATACAGTTTTGAGTGAATAATGCCTCTTTTTAAGTTGTTATTTTTTTCTGAAGTATTTGAATAGTTGGTTTATTCCATAGAACATTTTATCATCATCAGAAATAGTTGATATGGAGTTGAAAACCATCATTTTGGTTTGAAGATTTGTATTTCTCCTGTGAATGATTAACTTGATTAAACACATTTAATCCCACTTTATTTCCTATTTATCATGATTATGCAGAACATAGTTTAATCAGAAAGARGAATCCTTTCTTGGTTAAATTCAGAAAACCCTATGAAATCATCCACAGAGGTGGGAGATCTGTTTTTTTGCTCTGTTTGAATGCTGTTGCACAAAGTTTCAAATACTTCTCCCCAGCTGGCAATTCCCTTTCACAGATAAGGTTGTAAATGTCTCAGTCCTGTTTGTTTTCAGAATGAAAATCCACTATGTGCTTAGCCCTTTAAAGGCATTTTTAACATGCTTTTGACAGGCATCCAAAATGTAAGAGTTTGATTTGGAATTAAATAATTCTTGAAAGAAGCGAGACATYCACAGAATAAGTCAATTGTGTTGCATTCCAAATGTGAGTTCTCTTTTTGCTTCCAGATTATTTTTGGCCAAAATATTTTCTTTTGAGTGGATCCAAGAGCTTAGAGCTTTGTTAGGAATCAAGTCTCATTTGAATTTATCTCACATTTCCAACCAGTAGCTTTTTTTTTTTTTTTTTTTTTTTTTT
>NW_026630018.1:0-1349 GCF_030028575.1 Malurus melanocephalus
GCCCCCGGGGCAGCCCCACGGCCCCCACGGCAGCTCCGGGGCTCCGCCAGCCGGGATGGAACGAGGGAAGGGGAACAGGGAAGGGATGGGGCTGCCGGGGCCAAGGGAACGGGAAGGACAGCGAGGACACTTCACAAACATTTAGAACAAAAGGGAAAATAATAAGGAAGACAAAAGCGACTGAGGCACCATAGCACAGGGCCACATGGGGACAGGTCACAGTGAAATGGGGTCACTCTGGTTCGATGCCGGGCACTCACCAAAGCCGCTCTCTCACTCCCCTCACGGCCACACAGGGGAGGGAAAATTAAACCTCATGAAGGCCGGGCTGCACAAAAAAGGCTCTAAATTGGAGATGTGAATTGAATTTCTTGCTAACAAACCCAGAATAGGATAATCAGAGATAAAAGCAGACCCTTCAAAGCAGTTTCCCCCCAACCTCTTCCTCCTTCCATCTCCATCTCACCCCTGGCAGTGTAGGGAGACAGGGAATGGGGGCCATGGTTGTTGGAAACAATCTCGCTTTTAAAACCTTGAATAAGGTTTTAATGTTACATAAACAAAGTAATTTTTTTTTTTAGTATTTTAGAGAAAATTGTTCTGGCTATATTTACACATTTTGGTAATTTAAATCTTGTAAATTTGGAATATTATTTATATACTGAACATTAATGTTAGACCTACGACTATTACACTAATTAATTTTCTCATGATTGAATTTAGATTTGGAGTTCATGAGGTTATATAATCAAATTAATTTGTACTTTGAATTTTATTGATTTTACGTAAGATTCAAATGTGTTTTTCTCATTTTTTAAATTAGTTTGTATTTTGAGGGTTTGATCTCTGTATACACAGCAGCTAGTGTTGATGTCTGTATACCCCACCTTTGAAGGCTAAAAGCAAATCCAAAACTATTTGTGTTTGCTCTTATAATGGTTAATTGTGAGATTCTATCGGGGTGGCCAATTAGCTGTTGAGTGTTATTAAAATATTAATTTGTAAGTATAAGAATGTAAGTAGCATTATGATTAACATTTTTGATTACAGTAAATTTACTGGTGGGTGTGTGTTCCAGTATGGTTTCTCTGTGCTTGGAGCTGGCTTTATTGGCTCGCAGAARTTCAGGGATTTCAGTCGTTGTCACAACTGTGCAAGAAGTGAAGAGTTCTCACTGCTGCTTGAAAGGTTTTCTGTTTCACCTCTTGGTACAATTATTTTTTGTTTAGTGTAGATATATTTAAACRTTGAAGGTTATTGGAGAATTTAAAACAATAGAATTTAAGTACCAAATAGATATGTTTTTTAGAGGTAGAGCAGTAGTTTTATTCACTGTGCAGAGTTTTAGG
>NW_026630019.1:0-1456 GCF_030028575.1 Malurus melanocephalus
CACCGGAAAATCCCTTCATGGGCACCGGAAAATCTCTTTGTGGGCACCGGGCAACCCCCATGGGCATCGGGCAGCCCCTTCATGGGCACCGGGCAGTCCCCATGGGCACCGGGAAATCCCTTAGTGGGCACCGGGAAATCCCTTAGTGGGCACCGGGCGCTACCGGAACCCCCGGGAGCCCCCGGGAGCACCGAGAGCCGCCGGTGCTACCGAAACCTCCCGGGAGCCACCGGTGCTACCGAAACCCCCGGGAGTCCCCGGGAGCACCGAGAGCCGCCGGTGCTACCGAAACCTCCCGGGAGCAGCCGGTGCTACCGAAATCCCCCGGGAGCCCCCGGTAGCATCGAGAGCCGCCGGTGCTACCGAAACCTCCCGGGAGCCACCGGTGCTACCGAAACCCCCGGGAGTCCCCGGGAGCACCGAGAGCCGCCGGTGCTGTCAGAACCCCCCGGGAGCCCCAGACAGAAGCACCGAGAGCCGCCGGTGCTGTCAGAACCCCCTCGGGAGCTCCCGAGAGCAGCACCGAGAGCTGCCGGTGCTACCGGGAGTCCCCGTGAGCCGCCGGTGCTACCGGGAGTCCCCGTGAGCCGCCGGTGCTACCGGGAGTCCCCGTGAGCCGCCGGTGCTACCGAAACTTCCGGGAGCAGCCGGTGCTACCGAAACCTCCGGGAGCCGCCGGTGCTGTCAGAACCCCGCGGGAGCCCCCGGTAGCACCGAGAGCAGTCGGTGCTACCGAAACCCCCGGGAGCAGCCGGTGCTACCGAAACCCCCGAGAGCAGTCGGTGCTACCGAAACCCCCGGGAGCAGCCGGTGCTACCGAACCCCCCGGGATCCCCCGGGAGCCCCCGGTTCGGCGCAGCGCGGCGCACGGAGATGATGAACCCCGGCAGGTGCGACCTTGGGGGTGTCCTTCGGTCTGGACCGGTTCCCGGGAACGCGGCCCCTCCCAACCGGGAGCAGCGGGGGATCCGACCGGAGCCAAGGTGCCCTGCCCGCCTTATCTGGCACCGGCACCGGCAACGAGCCCGGTGCTCCGTTTCCCGGAGCGGGCGGCGATCTCGTGACGGTGCCCGGTGCCGCACGCAGATCGACGGAAACCGCAGCCAACGCCCTGGAAAGCGCCGGGAGGAGGGGTTGGGGCCACCCCGGTAACGCTCCGGGGATGGAGGTGACTCGTGTAGGGACCCCCAAAAAAAAATCCCGGAATCTCCTCGACCTCCCCCGTCCCCAAAAAAATGTTTGGGCGCCTTGGGGATGGGGATGCTGGGGAAGGGTTTGGGGTTGCCGGGATCTCCACGCGTGAAAATGTCACGGCGGAGCGAGCGGAGGAAACGGGGAGGGGTCACAAAACATCGGTGCTGAGTCACCCTTGGGTACCCCCATTCCCCGCACTCGGGGACCGCTGAAACCTCTCCAACACCCAGCGGGTGTCACCCCACGGTGGGCAGGACCCCCC
>NW_026630020.1:0-1409 GCF_030028575.1 Malurus melanocephalus
CACTGCACGCGGCTGCCAAGGGAGAACACCCGTTACACACTGTGATGCTCCACACTTGTGGTTAATGGCAAGGAACTGTCAAATAAAGGCAAAGTGAGTTTTCCATCTCTGCTCAGCAGTGGGTGACCTTGTCCCTTGCAGAACAGAATCCTGCTCAGCAGAGCGTTGGCTCTCTCTTCCCTCCTGAGCCCTGGGGCACATGGGCCCTCTCAGATAAGAGCACTTCACCTTCTGCTGGAAGAAAGGCACTCTGCTGCCTCAGCTACTGAGCARTATTGATGGATGTCAATCAATTCCACAAGGCTGCAGCGTGGCTGAGGGAGATTGTGCTTTTGCATTCGTGTTCACGTGGGAAGATGAAAGCTGCCAGCACTCYGGAAAAATCCATCTGTACTTTACACAATCTGGGTTTCACACATTATGCTTAGCAGCACATCAAAATTCCGTTCTGATTTGCTTTTTACTGATCTTAAATTAAGTAGTTTAAAAAAAGTTGTCTCTCTAAATATATCAATAAACAAACAGATGAACAGACACAGGAGTATGGATATGCTCTTGAAATCGGGAGGACAAAGCAATTCCTCTGTGAGTGTCACCAACAAYTGGTAATCAGTGACATAGTATGTCACATTAATTGCTTCATTCCAAGTATTCCTAAGGAAATGCAAAGATTTTTTACCTAAGAGAACTTTACTAAGGTAGAGGACAAGCAGCAGTCTAAAAAGGGGAAGAGATATGATGCAGTTYTCTTTGTGAGTAACATGGAAATTACAGGAATGTTTAATTCAAACCCATTTAAATTCCTCTCGATACTTATTATTGAGTTACTAGAAGTATGCTTTGAAAAATTGAAATGTATGTTCAATTTGAAATACAGTTTATTTTGCAGCAACCTAAATATTTCATTCTGCACTAAAAAAAACCAGAAAGTGTTGAAATATGGTTTAGAAAAAATTACATCTCTGCTATTTGACTGCTTATTCCAACTTGATARAGTTTTCCGCCAACCCCAGCKCTATCTGGATTCTCTTTAGCCCAGTTTCAATAAACACTCTTGGAATGGTGATGAAAATGAAACAYACCCTGCTTTCTGACAGTTGTAACTCACACAGAACGATTTGAGAATGCAAAWAGATGATTTTTGTGGTTACAGGCAGATGAATCAAAACAGACAAATACTTCCTCAAAAYTCAGTCCCCCACCTCCACGGTATTCTTCAATTTTTCCAAAACCTTTTCYCAAGGTTGGAACAGGTCAAAATTGTTATCTTCAATTATCTGATGTGCCTAAAAATGTGATCTAGCAAAGTAATTAAAGGCGACTAAAGAGAGAGCCCCATTAGTGACAGCAGCAGCTTCAGTGGGGGCGTGAGCACACGTCTGGAGCTGAGCATTGAGCTCATCCTTAGC
>NW_026630021.1:0-1457 GCF_030028575.1 Malurus melanocephalus
CTGAAATCGAATCCGGAGCCGCGGCAGACGAGGGTCAGTGACCCCCCCGTGGCCGGAGGTCACCGCCGGACCCCAACAGGGTCACGGCCGCCCGGAGCCCTGCGGGGAAAGGGGAGATGGGGGTGGGGGATGGGACCCGACCATTGTCCCCAAACCATGGCCATTGTCCCCAAACGAGGGCCACGTGGCCAAGGGCGGACACAGAACCAGGAGACATAAACCTCTGCTCATTAATTTAATGAATTAAATAATTAAAACAACAGATCTGCTCCTCCGATCATTCCCCACTAACCCTAACCCTGACCCTAACCGAAAACCCTAACCCGAACCCAGACCTAAACATAGCCCAAAACCTAACTTTAACCCTAACCCTAACCCGAACCATAACCCGAACCCTAAGCCAGACGTAAACCTAACCCAAACCCTAACATTAACCCTAACCCTAACCCTAACACTAACCCGAACCCTGACCCTAACCCAAACGCTAACCCTAACCCTAACCCTGAACCTGACCCTAACCCTAACCGAACCCTAACCCTAACCCTAGCCCAGGCCTAACCCTAACCCTAGCCCTAACCCTAACCCTTACCCAGGCCTAACCCTAACCCTAACCCTAACCGTAACCCAGGATTAAACCTAACCACAACCCTAACCCGAACCCTAACCCGAACCCTAACCCAGACCTAAACCTAAACCAAACACTAACTTTAACCCTAACCCTAACCCTGACCCTGGCCCTAACCCTAACCCTAACCCTAACCCAGGCCTAACCCAAACCCTAACCCAGGCCTAACCCTAACCCTAACCAAGGCCTACCCCTTACCCTGACCCTAACCCAAACCCTAACCCTAATCCTAACCCTGACCCTGACCCTAACCCTAACCCGAACCCTAACCCTAGCCCAGGCCTAACCCTAACCATAACCCTGACCCTAACCCTAACCGTAACCCTAACCCTAACCCTTACCCAAACCCTTACCCTTAACCTAACCTTAAATGGGATTGTGGGAAAGGATCGGATTTGGGGACAAAAGTCGTCATTTGGGGCTGATGGTTGAGATTTGGGGGTGAGGCTGTGGGGATTCTTGGGGAAGAAAGGAAATGGGGGAAATTTGGGGGAAAATGGTCAAGGAGGTGTCATGATTTGTTGGGGGAGGGGTTTGGGGACAGCAGGGGACAGAGCAATGGGGGCGGGGCAAAAAACAACATAACCAGCAGCAGCCCAACCAGCACCAGCAGCTTTGGCACAGAAATAGGAGCCGGAATGGCCGTCCCTGAGGTCACTCATGGTCAGCGTCACCGAGCTCTGCCCGTTGTCCCTGGCGATGGTCACTCGGCCCTTGAACGATGTTCCGTAGTTGGTGCTGCCACCACTGGTGATCCCTGCGAGATATTCCAGGCCTTTCCCGTGGCTCTGGCGCACCCAGAACATGTCAAACTTCCCGAAATCGAATCCGG
>NW_026630022.1:0-1457 GCF_030028575.1 Malurus melanocephalus
ATTCTTTTTCTTATTTTCCCTAAGTCAATTGAGCTATAAAACTCAATAAATTTGGGGTTATTTCAGGAATGACTTAAATCTCTTTATATTCAAACACCTTTCCTCCCTTTGTGTATTTTATATGGAATTTAGTGAAATAACGGTAGCTGTGGAGGGGAAAAGGAGTGCTGAAGTGAGGTTGGTGGTTGAAATGYAGCAGAAATTTATTCTATGGCTTTACAAACTATATGGATTTACAAAACTGTATTCTACGGCAAACAAAATGTCCTAGGTTTTTTTGAAAAAAAGAGAAGTTATCGAGGAATATGACATGGAGTTTCTAGTCCTCACCAGTTTGTTACATTACATTAATAAGAAAAAAATAGGGTTTTACCTTATATATTCTTCAAGGGCAATTTTTTTTTTTTTTTCAATTTGTCTTTCAGTTGTTTTCACCCTTTGCTCAGTGCTCACCTCAAGTGTAGTTCCACTCAGGTTTCAGAACACGCTTATAAGGATTTAGGGAAATTAATTGGAAAATCTTCTCCTTTCTGGAGAAATGGGTGTAATTTATGGAAGTGAGGATCTCACAGAGGTGACAAGCTTTACAAATATCCTAGTGAGATACAAAAAGAGTGGGATAGTAACAAACACAGACTGTTGTCTGCAACTGTGGCCAATGAAAAGCATCATTAAATGTTAATGGTTTTTGCTTCACTGATAGTCAGTCCTTGCTGTGGCCTTATTTTCACACCTCAACCAGGAATGGGATCATGGCCAAACCYCTGTAGAACTGGGCTGTGGTGTGGGGGCAGGGACCACCCTAATTCCCCTTAGGCCAGCAGGCAGAGGCRTTTGTCTGCATTGGTGTCTCCTGCGACTCCAAATGCAGAGATCCCGATAAAAACAGCGGTGGAGATGCAGAATTTATTTAATTTATTTCCTGCTAACTCATTCAAGCTGCATCTTAGCTCAAAGCACAGTCCCAGGCATTAGAGTGAAACCCCAGGGGCTGACAGACACTGCTCCTTCCCTYGTGGTTACAGCCCAAACTGAGTTACTTACAACCTTCTGAGCCCTTCAATTAACCAGAAGATTTGTGAATAGCTTTCTAAGCTTTAATCTGCTTGCTTTCATCCTTTTCCTGCCTCTTTGATGGATTGCCCARACAGGATAATCAAGTGGCAGGACAAATACTTTCAGAGGTGGGAAAGTATCGAGTTCACAGCGCAGAAAATGCGTGTCCTCCAGTGATGTGGTCTAAATTTTAATTTAGCAACTCTTATTTCTGGGAGCGAGTAAAAGGCTGTCACGTTTCATCCAGTCTGCTGGATGTTTTTAAATTAGCATTCTAATTTGGATCTGGAGTAAACTCTTGAAGCTCTGCATTCAGAGGGTGTGTGCCAATCTCCAGCTGCAATGGTTTCACCCCAAGGATGGGTTCCTGTTGTCCTGTCTGTCCTGCTCTGTGGCTGTGA
>NW_026630023.1:0-1468 GCF_030028575.1 Malurus melanocephalus
CCCAGCCAGCAGGAGCCCAGAATCGCACAGGGCTGGGCCCAGGCAGTAGCACAGGGCACGGGCAGCGTCCCAGGCAGCCGCGGCTACGAGAGGGCAGAGGGCTGGGAGGCCGCTGAGAGAGGCAGCGCTGGCCTTCAGGCTCACCTCCACAAGGAACGCCAGGAAGGGCAGATCCCAGCGTGGCTTCTCTGTGCTTAGCAGCTGGAGTAGGTAGAATGCAATGTGGGAACACGTGTGGATCAAATCACGGCGCAGCTCCCTGGCAGGGGGGAAAAAGGCACCAAGAGCCTGAGGAGGGGAAACAAACCTCTCCTAGGACTGACTCACGCAGGTCTGGTCTTTGCCCTCCATCCCTGCAGGTGGTGTGTGTTCTTTGGGAAGCAGCTCCTTGTGGGCACCCTCCTCTCCCAGCCTCTTACAGTCTGCTCGGCCATCCTTGTTGATCAGGCCCTCTCACCCATGACCACAGGGACTGTGTGAGACCACGGGCACAGGGCACAAATGCCAGGGGCAGCGGGGAGAAGGGGCTGTCACTTGGCCACCAGACCCACGGCATAGTGCTGGATAGCAGCACAAAGCAGTGTGTCCCAGCAATGCACATGCTCCAGGGCCAACACCCCTTTGTCACATCACAGGCCGAAGAGGAGAGCCTTCATGACCTGCACTGCAAATCTGTGTGCAGAGCAAAGCCCCGGTCATACTGGGAGCAACGGCAGTGACCACATGGGTATGGGAGGCACAGGAGATCTGGAAAATTTGGCATGGTGGGAAGGTGTTGTTCCCCCTGGCATGCTCTCCAGAAGTTATCAACTTCCTCTGGCATCTGCTCTGTGGTCATGACCACATGGAAGAGCAGAGCCACAAACAGGCGGGCAGAATGAAGCATCATCACCCCCTGGCACTCGGGCACCTGGGCAATCACCCACAGCACCAGAGCTGCCTCCAAAAGAAGCAGCTCAAGACAGCGCTCAGTGCCGAGGTGTCCCTGTGGCAGGGCCCGAGGGGAGACGCAGGGGGAGCACTGGCCTGGTGCCCCCTGAGCCCAATCCTAGCCCAGGTTTCACCCAGCGCCTGAGGCAGCGAGAGGATGGAGAGCTGCTGGAGAGATGTCTGGGGTTTAGCAAAGGCCAGTTCCACAAAATCACTGCCAGCGCAAAAACGTCCTTGCTGATTCCATCAGAGGTGGTTGTACTGTTCAGTGGCCAGACCTCCATGACATTGATAACTGTGGGCATCACATTCTCCAATGCTGGTGCCAATGTTTCTATGGTTCTCCAGATAATTGCAGCGGCTCTGTGGGATCACAGCTCAGTATCAGGGGGTGCTCAGTCACAGTACCATGCCCGGTGCAGCTGCGGGGGCCCAGGTGACAGAGCCCTGGTGCCCTGAGGGGCAGGGAGGGAGCACGGCAGCAGGCTCAGGAAACAGAGGGGCCTGAGACTCCTGGAACTCTCTGCCTGTCTGGCAC
>NW_026630024.1:0-1440 GCF_030028575.1 Malurus melanocephalus
GAAGGAAGGAAGGAAGGAAGGAAGGAAGGAAGGAAGGAAGGAAGGAAGGAAGGAAGGAAGGAGAGAAGGAAAGGAAGATTCGCTAAAAACCTTCCAAATTCTGAATGCCTCATACATGGTCCTAGAGTTCAAAGATGCAGAAAGAGAAGCAAGAAGGAGCTACAGAGTGAGATGAAGCAACAGAATGTCCTCATGCCTGCCCCATCCCATGCACACAAAAAGGTTTATTGTATTCAGAAAGTCACGTAATGCCTGCACTGGAGGATAAAAAGCCTCTAAGCCACAGTTTAGACTCTACGGTAATATTATCACAGTGAGGGTGGTAACTGAAGATCAATGCTGTTTGTGTTCATTGTTTTTTTTAATAAGTAGAACCCATCAGATACAGAAGACCAAGTGTACTTCCAAAATTTGGGGTTTTAAGTAGTCTTTGGAGCAATGCATTGGTTTGGTTTGGGTTTTGGGTTTTTTTTGGGAAACTTTTGCAATAAAAAACTTTGTAAGTGTTYGCAGAGTTTCGGTTCATAAGTTGCAAAGAATTGCTCTGCAGGAGAAAAATGAAAAAGCAATAAATTTATAGGAAACACAAGGTAAAAGTAATATTTTAGGTAATAGTAAAAATTATTGGAGCAGAGAAAATTGATGTTAGCCCAAAAGTTATGAACAGATTTTTTAAAAATAATTTTTGACTTACAAAAAAGTACTATTAAAATTATTTGTTTTTTCATCACAGACAGGTGTTTGCAACTAGCAGAAAATCAACATTTCTTCAATTCTTTAAATACATCATGTATTTTATAGTAATCTCAGAAGTATGCAAAATTGCATGCTTGTCTAATCTGTTTCTCTGAAGAAGTGAATGCCATGACAGTTAAGAAATAACCATACTCAGAATACATTTACTGCCATTTGAGTCTGATGTAACAACATTCAGAAAATAGGTGAATTAGAGGTCTTGAATAATCTGAGAAAGGTGGCTTCTGGAATAGCATGATATGAAGCTGTATGCAAAAGGATTAATATGATTTAGCATTTTGAATGAGAGCAAAYAGCTTTGGAGGGAGGTAATTTAATTAAAGTAAGACAGTTTAAAAGGTAAACAAGGGAATAATAAGTTAGGAAAGTGACAGAAATGAAAGGATATCAGCAGGCTTATTGGCTTCAGATTGTTGACTTAATGGAAGAGAAACTGCATTTTGATTTTAAATGTGATCCATCTTTCTTTGATCAAATATRGACAGGTGAACATATGACAAGAAGTAAAAAATAACCAAAGCATCTATCTAAACATGGAGAAAAATATTTTAAGTCTTTTTTTGGGCATGTCTCAGCAACACTTGCTACATTGTAGCTCACTGAAGTGTAAGCTTCTTTTGCAGTTAAGTCAAACATAAGATACTCAAGATTTACAGATTCCCTTCCCTTCCCTTCCCTTCCCTT
>NW_026630025.1:0-1413 GCF_030028575.1 Malurus melanocephalus
TTCATTCCCAACCCCAAACCTAAACCTAAACCCAAACTCAAGATCAAACCCAAACTCAGAGTGAGATGCAAAATCAGACTCAAATTCATTCCCAAACCCAAACTCAGACCCAAATCCAAACTTCAACCCAAACCGAATGCCAACCCCAAACTTAGACCCAAATCTAAACTGAAACCCAAACCCAAGCTCCAAGTCCGACCCAAACCCAAACCTAAGGCCAAACTTAAGATCAAACCCAAACTCATAGCCAGATCCAAACTCAGACCCAAACTGAATCCCAATCCCAAACTCAGACCCTAATCCCAACTCAGACCCAAACCAAAACCAAAACCCAAACCCAAATGCCAATGCAGATCCAAACCCAAATTCAGACCCAACCCCAACCCCAGCCCAGATTTGACGCTTTCAGCTCCATCTTTGCTCCTCCCCCCGTCCCGATCCCTCTCCCCGCAGAACGAGGTGTTCCCGGAGCCGCTGTTCACGTGGACACGCGTGGGCAGCCGGCTGCTGGACGGCAGCGCAGAGCATGACGGCAAGGAGCTGGTGCTGGAGCGCGTCCCGGCCGAGCTCAACGGCTCCATGTACCGCTGCACCGCCCAGAACCCGCTGGGCTCCACCGACACCCACACGCGCCTCATCGTTTTCGGTATGGCCACGCCCCAGGGCGTCTTGCGCCGCGCAGCCCCGCTCGGCTCCTCCCTGCTAAAATTGTCCCGCTGCTCTTTGTTCCCCTGCAGAAAACCCCAATATTCCCAGAGGACCAGAGGACTCCAACGGTGAGCGGTGCTGGTGGCGTCGGGATTTCCGTGGAGATGGGAAGGGAGGGAAGGGCTGTGTGGAGAGGGTCTGACCTTGCCTCGGCCCAGATCCTGGGCCACCCCTCCTGGCCTCGTCCCAAGCTCTCGCCCATCCCTTCTTGCCTCACCCCATGTCCTTTCCCATCCCTCCTTGCCCCATTCCAAGCCCTTTTCCAGCACTCCAAGCCTTGCTCATCCCTCCTTGCCTCGTCCCCAGCCCTGGTCCATCTGTCCATTCATCATCCCAAACCCTCGCCCATCCCTCCTTATCTCCATCCCAAACCCTCGCCCAATCTCCTTGCCTCATCCTAAAACCTTTTCTATCTCCCCTTTCCCATCTCTTCTCACCTCCCTCCAAGCCTTTTTCCATCACTCTGCGCATCATCCCAAGCCCTTCCCCATCTCTCCTTGTCTGTCCCAAAATCTTTCCCATCTCATCCCCATTCCAAGCCTGCGTCCATCCCTCCTTGCCTCACTCCAGCCCTTTCCCATCTCTCCATGCCCCATCCCAAGCCTGTGTCCACCCCTCCTTGCCTCATTCCAAGCTTTTTTCCATCTCTCCAGGCATCATTYCAAATCCTTTCCCATCTTTCCTCGCCTCGTTTCATGTTCCTTC
>NW_026630026.1:0-1425 GCF_030028575.1 Malurus melanocephalus
CCTCAAGTGTTTACACAGTTTTTAACCTTTCCTTGCGCAAGGAAATAACACAAAAGCTGCGGATCCGATGGAAATTTGTAAAACTGGAGAACACCAGTGACCTGTGTAATGCACGGAGGATTTTCAAAAAGCTTTAACTCCAACATAAAACCCTCCAGCGTGTTGAAGTTAAATGGATTAAGAACGCTGGAAATCACTGCTGCGTGCGAGTGTTTGCGCTGAGACTCGGCAGGGCCTCTCCAGAGCCGGAATCAATCCTTGGGAAGGGTTTTAGTGAGGATTAAAATGTAAAGGAAATCCAGAAAAACGTGGCAGAGGTTCAAACTGAGCTCTGCTGAGCCCGGATTTGCCCGGTGGGGGAATGTCCAGCTCGACTGGGAAAAATGGGATTGCAGGAGGGAATGGAGATGGGGAGCTGGAAAATCCTGAGGGAGATGGAAAATCCTGGGGGAGATGGAAAATCCTGAGGGAGATGGGAATGGGAATGGAGAATCCTGAGAGAATTGGGAAAAGGACTGGAAAATCCTGAGGAGATGGGAAAGAATAGAAAATCCTGAGGAGCTTTGGGAATGGGGCTGGAAAATCCTGAGGGAGCTGGGAATGGGAATGGAGAATTCTGAGGGAGCTGAAAAATCCTGAGGGAGATGGAAAAGGGGCTGGAAAACTCCGAGGGAGCTGGAAAAGGGCTGGAGAATCCTGAGGGAGCTGAAAAATCCTGAGGGAGATGGGAAAGGGGCTGGAAAATCCTGAGGGGGCTGGGAAAGAATGGAAAATCCTGAGGGAGCTGGGAAAGGGCTGGAAAATTCTGGGGGAACTGGGAAAGGGCTGGAAAATCCTGAGGGAGCTGGGAAAGGGCTGGAGAATCCTGAGGGAGATGGGAAAGGGCTGGAGAATCCTGAGGAGATGGGAAAGGGCTGAAAAATCCTGAGGGAGCTGAAAAATCCTGAGGGAGATGGGAAAGGGCTGGAGAATCCTGAGGGAGCTTGGAAATCCTTGGGGAGTTGGGAAAGGGCTGGAAAATCCTGAGGACCTGGGAAAGGGCTGGAGAATCCTGAGGAACTGGGAAAGGGCTGGAAAATCCTGAGGGAGATGGGAAAGGGCTGGAGAATCCTGAGGGAGATGGAAAAGGGGTGGAGAATCCTGAGGGAGATGGAAAAGGGGTGGAGAATCCTGAGAGAATTGGGAAAAGGGTTGGAAAATCCTGGGGGAGTTGGGAATGACGGGAGAATCCTGAGGAGATGGGAAAGAATGGAAAATCCTGAGGAGCTGGGAAAGGGCTGGAAAATCCTGAGGGAGCTGGGAAAGGGCTGGAGAATCCTGAGGGAGCTGGGAAAGGGCTGGAGAATCCTGAGGAGCTGGGAAAGGGCTGGAGAATCCTGAGGAGCTGGGAAAGGGCTGGAAAATCCTGAGGGAATTGGGAAAGGG
>NW_026630027.1:0-1436 GCF_030028575.1 Malurus melanocephalus
CTTCCCGCTGATGCCTCGGCAGGAGCCGGTGCTGGAGCAGCGCTGGCTCATTCTGGTTCCTGTCGGTAGAATGGAGGTGGCTGTCCTGTACCCGGGACTGTGCGGGAAAATTCTCATCCCCACAGCTTTCTATTCCCAAAGGAGATAGAGGAGTCTGTATAAGTAGCTTTATTTATGAACAAGGGGAGAGGTCATGGGGCCTTTCCATGGGGCCTCTCCAATTGTTGGAGGACGTAGCCTCCTTTTTATCCCAATGTTTTCAGCCTCATCCCACTCTCCCTTTCCCCACGGCTGAGGTACTTGGAAGGTACAGACTTCTCGATCCGCCCTCTGCATGTCCTCCTTAATATACACTCCCCCTTTGTATAACATACGATATTCATGGCTCTGTTAAATCTTTGTTCTTCTTTTTGAAATTCAGGAATTTAGCAGGACCTTGGCTGATCAATGGTCGGTGTCAATTAGTAACATGAAACTGCTGGTTTTTCCTGTCACTTCCTTATCTACAAGTCCCTGGACCTATCTCCAAGCAGATTTCTCCAATCTCTTTGTAAAGACACATTGATTTTATTCTTTTCAATCTCTCCTCTTCTCATTTTCTTATTAATTCTCTTTATTAACTTTAACTACCATTGACTGCATCTCTTCCTCCAAGGCCTTCTTTGGTTTTGGGATTATTCTCAGTAATCTCATTCTGAGTCCTTTTGTAGCCATTTCTGGATCAGGGGGCCTGGCTGCCCCCTACATCCCTTTGATCACTGCTGAATGAGCTGCACTCAGCAAGGTGCCCTGCATGGTGAAAAGATGAGAGTTACTGTAGCACATCAGAGGAGAAACAGCATTCATTTAACCATGGTCTGCCAGGGAGCCACAAAAACGTCCCATTCTCATGCTTTCCACGTTTCGTCCGGTACACATGAGCTACTTTCCTATTTTCTTTGTTATCTGTTTTGCCACTTTTTTGTTGTCATCTATTTGCAAATATCAGTTTGAATCATTTAATTGTCCACACACTCTTCCTCCCTCTGCTCATAGCTAATCTGATACCATCCCATGGTGAAATATCATATTCCTTGTCTGAGTAGATTGGTCAGCAAGAAAATCAAGAGCTGGAACTGTCTGGTTGGTTATTATTTCCAAGGCAGCTTGTAATCTTATTATGCAATTAAAAATCAGGTTCTCTATTACCTGATATGAGTTTGTTAGGGTTCCAAGGGGCTGGTCCACAGTGCTGTAGGATTCGTTCTTGTAGTCATTCATCTTTTCCCCTTTTTGGGGTGCGCTCTCCAGCCAGGGATGCATCAATTGACTGCTTTTTTAAGCAGAATTAAGTCATCCTGTACTTGGATTCCTGATTTCCCTGAAGCTGGGGTAGCAAAAAAAAACTCTAGTCTTTTAAACCCAACAAAGCATAGACAATGCTGGCACATGTTGGA
>NW_026630028.1:0-1426 GCF_030028575.1 Malurus melanocephalus
CCCATTTGGGGACAGGGGTGTCACCTTTCCCTCCAAAACAAGCCCCGCCCATCTGGGGACAGGGGTGTCACCTTTCCCGCCAAAACAAGCCCCGCCCATCTGGGGACAGCGGTGTCACCTTTCCCGCCAAAACAAGCCCCGCCCACTTGGGGACAGGGGTGACACAGAGGATTGTCACCTTTCCCGCCAAAAATGCGTGACAGGTGTGACAAAGGCGTGCACACGGGTGTGACACGGGTGTGACACAGGTGTGAGTCCTACAGGTGTGACACAGGTGACAAAGGTGTGACACAGGCATGTGAGAAGTGTGACAGAAGCGTGTGACACAGGTGTGAACTCTACAGGTGTGACACGAGTGACACAGGTGTGACACAGGTGTGAACTCTACAGGTGTGACACGAGTGACACAGGTGTGACATGGGTGACACGGGTGTGACATGGGTGACACGGGTGTGACACAGGTGTGAACTCTACAGGTGTGACATGGGTGACACGGGTGTGACACAGGTGTGAACTCTACAGGTGTGACATGGGTGACACGGGTGTGACACGGGTGTGACAGAAGCGTGTGACAAGTGTGGACTCTACAGGTGTGACACAGGTGTGACACAGTGTGAGCCATACAGGTGTGATATGGGTGACACAGGTGTGACACAGATGCGACACAAGTGACACAGGTGCGACGTGGGTGTGAGCCCCACAGGTGTGACAAGCGTGACACAGGGGTGACACAGGTGTGACACAGGTGTGAGTGCCATAGATGTGACATGCGTGACACAGGTGTGACAGGAGATGACACAGGTATGACACACACACACACAGGTGTGCAAGACGCTGACACTCAGGTGTGACACATCCACACCCGAGTGTAACACAGTGTGTAACAAGTGTGACACACCCGTGTCACACACACACACACACACACACACAGGCGTGCAAGACGCTGGCCCCCAGGTGTGACGCTGGTGTGACATGAGTGACACAGGTGTGACACACACACACACACAGGCGTGCAAAACGGTGACACTCAGGTGTGACACAGGTGTGACACACACACACAGGTGTGCAAAACGGTGACACTCAGGTGTGACACAGGTCTGAGTCCTACAGGTGTGAGAAGCATGACATGGGTGTGGCACAGGTGTGACCCATGCACACGTGTGACACAGGTGTGAGCCACACAGGTGTGACACAGGTGTGACACACAACACACACAGGTGTGCAAGATGGTGACACCCAGGTGTGACACATCCACACCCGAGTGTAACACAGTGTGTAACAAGTGTGACACACCCGTGTCACACACACACACACACACACACACACACACACACACACACACACAGGCGTGCAAGACGCTGGCCCCCAGGTGTGACACAGGTGTGACATGAGTGACACAGGTGTGGCACACACACACACAGGCGTG
>NW_026630029.1:0-1355 GCF_030028575.1 Malurus melanocephalus
AAAAGGGGAATTTCCCGGGAATTTGGGGGTTGGGCGTGGCCGGGGCGGAGTCAGCGTCGCCCTCGGAGCCTTCGCTGTTTGGAGCTGCAGGAAAAAACGGAAAAAAAAGGAGAAATAAAGGTGAGAAATTAAAAATTTTGGGATTTCAGGAATTCTGGGGAAATTTGGGAATTTTTGGGAATTTTTGGGGAATTTTTCCGATTTTTTTCCGATATTTTTTCGATTTTTTTTCGATTTTTTTATTGATTTTT
The DNA here is from genome assembly GCF_030028575.1 of Malurus melanocephalus. NCBI lineage: Eukaryota > Metazoa > Chordata > Aves > Passeriformes > Maluridae > Malurus > Malurus melanocephalus. The sequence goes on from NW_026630029.1 coordinate 252, forward strand.
TTTTTATTTTTTCCTATTTTTTTCCAATATTTTTCCCATTTTTTCCAAATTTTTTCCATTTTTCAATTTTTTTTCCATTCTTTTTCCATTTTTTCCACTTTTTTCTCCATTTTTTCCTCATTTTTTCTCCATTTTTTCCCATTTTTTCCATTTTTTTATTTTTTCCCAATTTTTCTCCAATTTTCCCAAATTTTTCTCCAGTTTTTCCTCCATTTTTTCCCAAATTTTCCCCAAACTTTTACCCCATTTTTCCCTCATTTTCCCCCAAATTTCCGCCAATTTTCCCAAATTTTTCCCGAACTTTTCCCAACTTTTTCTCCATTTTTTCACAAATTTTCCCCATTTTTTCCACATTTTCCCCCCATTTTTCCCCAATTTTTCCCAAATGTTTCCCCAAACTTTTCCCAAAGTTTTCCCTATTTTTCCTCATTTTTTCTCAATTTTTTCCCAAATTTTTTCCCAATTTATCCCAAATTTTCCTCCATTTTTCCCAATTTTTCTCCTCCATTTTTTTCCCAATTTTCCCCCCATATTTCCCAAACTTTTCCCAACTTTTTCCCAATCTTTCTCCCATTTTTCCCCAATTTTTTCCCAATTTTTCCCCAATTTTCCAATTTTTTCCCAATTTTTTTCCCAATTTTTTTCCCATTTTCCCCAAACCTTTCCAATTTTTTCCCAATTTTTTCTCCCATTTTTCCTCCATTTTTCCCCATTTTTTTTTATTTTTCCCAAATTTTCCCCCCTTTTTTCCCCCAATTTTTCCCAATTTTTTCTCCAAATTTTCACTAATTTTTCCCAATTTTTTTTTCTGGAATTTTCCAGGAATCGCCTCCCCCCCTCCGGAAATCCCCGACCTCCGAATTTATGGATCGACCCCGAGGAAATGGAGCTGAAAAATCGGGAAAATTCCCAAAAAAGTTCCCAAAAAACTTCAGGAGCAGAGCCGGAAAATTCCCAAAAAAATCCGGGAATGGAAAATTCCGAAGAAAAAAACGGAAAAGAAAAAGGTGAGAAAAAAAAGGGAAAAAATGGGAAAAAATTGGGAAAAAATGGGGAAAAAATGGGGAAAAAATGGGGAAAAATGGGAAAAAATTGGTAAAAAAT
>NW_026630030.1:0-1410 GCF_030028575.1 Malurus melanocephalus
TTTTTAAAGAAGTAATGGAAAAGAGTATTGGAGAGCAGAGGAAGAAAAATTGAACCATGAGAAGATTAAATGAACAAATTCAGTGTTCATCTAATGCCAAACATCATGCATTAGGGTTAGGGCCATACTGTTTTCCTGCTATTTTATTGTTCTTTATCTTTATTGAGGGATTTTTGCAAATTCCGTGTTTAGGGAATGTTCAGGCAAGGAACTGGAATATTTGAAATGTTTTACTTTGAGCTTTTTCCTTCCCCAATCCCAAATATATGTAGTGACACATCACTGTTAAAAAAGAAAAACTTTGGAAATTTCTATCTTCCCATAAAAAAAACCATACCATTGCACAATCCAAATTTAAGTGAGTGAAAGCTTTTCTTGTATTTCATCCGTGCTGGGCTCTGCTGTCAGAAGTGTTTGTTTGGTACAAGTAACCCAGCAATGAATTATCAATAAAGCTTGCTGGGCTCCTAATTTAATTTTTAAAGTTTATTTTAACATTTGRTTGTACATAACATTTGATTCAAGGCATGGTTATTTAAAATATAACTTTGAGAAAGGTGAGATTTAATTGTTTAATTGCATCACGGGTGAATCCAGGGCAGGACTCCAGGCTGGCCCAGCCCTCCATGGCCAAGCTGGGCTGGAGTTTGCAGAATTCAGATCAGGAAATCAAATCCTGCCAAGTGCTGTGCTTGTGGGGTGCTCTCTTGGCAGCAGAGGGATTTGGGCCTTGGGCTCAGTCCTCTGCTCAACAGAAATCTCTTTAACTGTGAAATTCTTCATGGGGAAAGGGATTCATCACATTTTGATATTAGGGGAAGCAAGGTTGAAATGGTTTATTTGAGCATGYGGCTGAAAAAATAGAGTAAGAATGGAATATTTAAAAACTGCCCTATTTTAGAGTTATAATTATGTTTTGCTTAGATATAATCCTTCTTCATGGGCTTTTTTGTTAAAYTGTGTGCTACAGCATGGTCCAAAAAATGTTCGGTTTGTCTGGGTTTTTTTTGTTTTGAGGATATTTGCTGAAGAGTATTTGTAAGATGTAAGTTTGTAAGATTTTAAAAGCCTACTTTCCTTCTGGAAATRTGGGTCACTGTGCAAGGAGGATGGACAAGAGTGCCAAACTGCACTAACGAGGAGCCGAGGAGGAAAAAAGATGAGACTTAAATAATCTACATAAAGTATTTAAAAGCAAATCAATGTGTTTTATATTTGAAATGTCATGTGCAAAAAACTTTTAAGGTATTTAACAGCGAGCTGGGCTCTGCAGGCTGTGCAGATACAGCAGGGGAAGTGCTCTGGGTGATAATTTATCCAAAGAGTCCTTTACTGGGAGAATGAGAGTGCTGGCTGAGACACAGGGGGGTCAAAAAAGGGATGAGTGACCATCCACTGCTGCCTGCTGGG
>NW_026630031.1:0-1467 GCF_030028575.1 Malurus melanocephalus
CCCCCGGCAGGATGTCACCATGTGTCCCCTGCAGGTTCCGGGGCTGGCTGGTGCGCAGGGTCTGTGGCTTCCTGGCTGCCTGGGAATGGAGAATTCCAGCGGAGAGYCCCGGGGAGCTGCTGACACGGATCTGCAGCAGCAGGAGGTGGGTGGGAGCAGCCGGGGGSATCTCAGGGTCACCCTCAGCGAGGAGGGTCTGGGCCCAGCCCTGGGGGTCCTGTTTGGTGCCTGGATCCCAGGACAGTGGGATCCTGGAGGGCCCCTGAGGCTCTCTGGATGCCAGCACGTGGATGCTGGGGTGCTCAGCCCTTCCCCACTCCCTCCCCAGGGTGCAGGATGCTGCCTCAGGCCGGGAGCCTGGATCCRGAGGGGATGAGGGATTCTGGCGGCGCTGCAAGGAGGAGATCTGCCGTGTCCTGGGGGAAATCCAGGCCCCGCTGTCCCCTCTGCTGCTGAGGTGCTGGATCTTTTGGGGAAATGTTGTGGGATTCTCTGGGGGATGGATACAGATCCTTTGGGAGACATTTTGGGTTTTTGGGGGATGCACACGGATCCTTTGGGTGTTTTGCAGTGATCTTTATGGGGGATGTGCTGGCAAGTTTTGGGGGATATTCTGGGATCCTTGGGAACTGCACCAGGATTATTTTGGCTCACTGCCCTCTGGATCCTCTGTAGCTCCTGGGGCCATTCCCCCAATTCCCCCCGAGGGGCTGGAGTGGGAAAATCCAAGCCCTGCAGGAGGGAGGGAAGCAGAGGGAACTTTCCTTGTCTCTTCCCCATCCCATCACTGACAACTGGGAATGTGGGGCTTCACTGCTGGCCTGGCCAAGAGGATATAAAGAGTCGAGTACTTGTGAGCCAGTGAAGGGAAGGCATTCCCAGGGAATGGGAAATTGCCCATGGAAAAGAACGTGTGGGGATGCCAAGGGAGGACAGGGAGATGGAGGGGATGCAGGATAACCAAGGACAACTCCAGTTGCCCGTGGATAGTGGGATGTCTCATCACATGCAACCTTTCACCTTTGTCAAAGCTGGGAATTTGGCTTTRTGGGAGCTGAGATGGGAATTGTGAGCAGGGATGGGTTGGGGAAAGTGAGGCAGGGAGGGTTTGGGGCAGCCCTGTCAGCGGCAGGGTTCCTCACTGTCAGTTTTCCTGCAGGCTGTGTCACTGGCTGCTCCCCAAGCTSCTGAGCCGCGTGTTCCTGAGCGTGCAGCTGCACCGGGGGCAGCTGGAGATGGTGCTGCGAGCGGCCAGGACGGTACGGAGCGCGGGCGGGCAGCGCCAGCCTCCGGAACGCCGGGAATTCAGCCCAGGATCCCTCACTTGCAGCCCAAGGTGCCGCTGGTGTTCCTGTGCAGCCACCGCTCGTGGGTGGATGGGCCGCTGCTGTCCTTCGTGCTCCTGTCGCAGGGGATCGGGGTGCCCCGGGTGACGGCGGGCGCCTGCAGCAGCCCTCGCCTCAGGTA
>NW_026630032.1:0-1385 GCF_030028575.1 Malurus melanocephalus
TTTTTTTGGTGTTTGGCTTTGCCAGCACTTTTCCCAACCCACCACACTCCCACACAAAGCCTCTGGGTGTCCATGGAATGCCAGCACCAGGTTCTTGGTCCCTTTCCCACCTGGAAAAGCCCTGCTGGGATTCTGTTCCCACCCCATTGTGGAGGAGAGCAATCCCCTTTCTTGCACCCAAATGGCTTTTTTTTGGGCCTTTTTTTTTGACCTTTTTTTTGGACCACTTCTGGACTTTTTTTAGTTTTGTGCCTTTTTGTTTTATGGACCTTTTTGTTTTTTTCAGACTTTTTTTTCTTGGGGGGACCCTTTTTTTGAGGGTGTCCTTTTTTTGGCCTTTTTTATCCCCTTTTTCAGACCCCCTTTTTGGGGGTGAGGCTTTTTTTGGGAGACATCTTTTTTACACCTTTTTGAGGTCCCTTTTCTTACACACCTTATTTGACGCCCTTTTATTCCCCTACTCTCCGCACCCTTTTTTTTTTTTTTGCCACTTTTTAGCGCCCCTTTTATCTTTTTTTTTGCCACTTTTTAGCGCCCCTTTTCTTACACGCCTTATTTGCCACCCTTTTATTCCCCTACTCTCTGCACCCTTTTTATTTTTTTTTACCACATTTTAGCATCCCTTTTCTCCCCACCATATTTCCCAACCCTCCTTTGGGTCGTTTCACTTTTCACCATTTCCCCCTAAATTTTTAGCTGTTTTGACGCACTCCTGCCATGTTTTTAGCCCCGTTTCACCCCCCTCTGAGTCCCTTTTGAACCGGGGTCTCTCCTGTGGCTGCCAAGGCGAGGGATGTGTCCCTGCAGCTGCCCCAACCCCGCTCTGAGCCGCCCATTGTGCGCCGATGAAGGCGCCTTTATTCCCGACGCCGGAGCCGGAGCTCCGCTGCCATCGCYGCCGCTGGGGCGAGCGCCCGGCTCGGGAAGGGAATTTTGGCTCTGTGTGAGGGATGCATGAACGGACACCTTCTCTAATTGTCCACCTGGCACCGAGGCCCCCGTGTCACCAGCGGGAACACGCTGTGCGAGGACGGGGAATGTGCTGGGAGCGTTTGGGGTGGCCGAGGAGTCCTCAGGGCAGCGGTGGCCGGGTGGGACACGAGTTCTTTTTGTCCTCCCCCTGACCCGAGCTATGGTGGCAGTGCCAGAAGGGGAATGGTGAGAGGGTGGGAATGTGGATGGGAATGGTGAGAGGGTGGGTTTGGGGTGGGTTTGGGTGCCTTGTTTGATGAGGAGAAATGGGATGGATCCATGGGATCGTCCTGCCTGGATCAGCATCCCTCTGGAAGGGCAGGGATTCTCGGGACAGTGTGGGATATGAGTGATGCTCAGTGCTTGGAAGGAATTTCATGTGTTCCTGCTCTGGTGCGGTGCTGGAGCTCAGA
>NW_026630033.1:0-1466 GCF_030028575.1 Malurus melanocephalus
GGCAGTGAGAGGTGGTGTCCTCTTTCACTGTCTCCTGCTACTCTTCTTGGGATGGTGGTTCACTTGATCCAGAAGACCACCATAATTCTTCAGCTCTTTGGGCAAACTGGACTTGAATTTGCTGCTTGTAGCAGGATGAGCTGKTGTCTTTCCCTGGGGCTTGAAGGGCTGGAAGACAGAGGAACAAAGCCATGGTCAGAGCCCAGTTCTGTGGCAATCCAAGGAGACCCTTCTGCCAGGGCCATCCTGGCCAGCTTGTGCCATGGCCAGGAGAGMGAAGRGACCAAYARSTTYAGGTGGAAAGTGCTGGCCACRAATCCCCCACGTGTCCCTGAAATCTCTGTGTGCTCTGCCCATGYCGCCCCTCGTCCRCACAGGGAGCAGAGCCCTCCTCAGCCGTGGCAGGGATGGCAGCACCTTCCGCCAGCCCCTGCTGGCAGCCCACTGCCCTCACTCACCCTCACTGAGGACCTGGAGCTCTTCCTTTTGCCCCATCCTGAGCACACCATCSATCCCTGGGAACAGAGAGCGAGTCACGGCCCCAGCGGCACAGCTCCGCCGGAGTGGCGCTGCCAGCCCTGTGGCCACACACCCTCCTGCTCTGGCAGGCCTCAGCCTGGGCCATCACCACACCRTGACCATCAGCCAGGGCCGAGCTGCAGCRGGGCGGGGAGGGACCCCCGGCTTGTGGCTCACCAATGAACCTGATGGCCGCCTCTCGCACGGGCTCCTGTGGGCTCTGCAGGTATGGCAGTACCTGGCGCAGGTACCCGGCCGCTCGGCTCTGATCCTCTGTCAGCTGGAGAGAGAGAGTGCAGGAGGGAAGGGTCGGCGCAGGCTCTACCCCTCAGCCGGGCTCTGTCCACGCCTGGCCCTGGTCTCCCCTGCCCACACAGCCCAAAGGCGCGGCCAGCAGCCGCTGGCGCCGGGTTTTGGTGGGGACAGAGGGCCGGCTGCTGCCCAGGGAGCCACGGTGCCCCTGATTGCAGCGCTGGGCAGGGACACAACTGCCAGCCCCAGGCACTGAGAGCCGCGGCCAGGGGGCTTCTCCAGGCTCAGGCTGGGGCTTCCAGGCCGTCCTTACCAGGTGCTTGCCAAACGTCAACATCTTCTGCTTTTTCAGCAGCTTCTTGAGATCCMTCCTCTTCAGGAACTGGGCTGCACAAAGCAGCATTTCTCAAGAAGCCTGGAGAGCAGCAGAGACCCGGAGATGGCACCACAGCGCCAGGCACAGGACCCGTGTCCCTGTGCCAAGGCCCTGAGGAGGCTGCAGCCTGCAAGGCGCCAGGGGGAMAGCAGCATCACAAAATACATCACCTCTGCCACGAGACAATTCACATCATGGCACTGAAAGAAGAGTGGGAGCAGGCTCTGGCTCACAATTGTCTTCAGGTCGTTTTTCCCCTCTTCCACTACAAACTCCATCACATTGCCAAAGAGGTGAATGGAGAGCAGCTGCACTTCGT
>NW_026630034.1:0-1466 GCF_030028575.1 Malurus melanocephalus
ACTGGGATAGACTGGGAACAAACTGGGAGTGACTGGGATAGACAGGGAACAAACTGGGATCCATTAGAATGGACTGGGACCCATCACAATGGACTGGGATCAGCGGGTGCTTCTGCACCAGAGAGGCCCAGGAGCCCATGTTCTTGATCTTCAGGTCCTAAAAATAAACTGGGAGTTACTGGGATATACTGGGATAAACTGGGAACAAACTGGGAGTGATTGGGATAGACTGGGAGTGACTGGGATCCATCAGAATGGACTGGGAGTGACTGGGATCAGCGGGTGCTTCTGCACCAGAGAGGCCCAGGAGCCCATGTTCTTGATCTTCAGGTCCTGGGGGAAACTGGGAGTTACTGGGATAGACTAGGAACAAACTGGGAACAAACTGGGAATAAACTGGGACCCACTGGGATTCATTGGCATCCACTGGGAGTTACCCCCCCACGAGAATCCCTTGGAAATTCCAGAATTCTCTCCCAAAATCTGGGGGTTTTTTTTCACTTTTTAAGCCTTTCTTTTGCAGTTTTTCCCCTCAAAATTCCGGGATTTTCCCCCAAAATCCCCTTTTTTTTCCACTTTCTGAGATTTTTTTTTGTTTTTCCCCCATTTTGGGTTTTTGCCGTTACCTTTTTTGGGGCCACGGGGGTTTTGGGTTCGGGTTTCTGCCGCTCCTTCTCGGGGTTGGGCGGGGTCGGCTCCGGGGGTCGGATCACGGGTCGGGCTCCGGGACCCTCCAGGGGCTTCAGCTCCGGCCCTAAAAACCCCAAAATTCACAGTTTTAAACCCAAAATCGAGATTGCTGACCCCAAAATAGGGAATTCTGACCCCAAAATCGGGAATTCTGACCCCAAAATTGGGAATGGTTGGGATTTGAGATCCCAAAATAGGGATTTTTGACCCCAAAATTGGGCATTATTGGGATTTTGAATCCCAAAACTGGGATTTCTAACCCCAAAATTGGGATTTAATCGGGATTTTTTTGGGTTATTTTCAAGATTTCCCCCTTCCCCACCAAATTTTATGGGTTTTTTTTACGATTTCCCCCATTCCCACCAAACCCCACAGATTTTTATGGGTTTTTTTTAGGATTCCCCCATTCCCACCAACTTTTACGGATTTTTATGGATTTTTTTTTAGGATTCTCCCCCATTCCCACCAACTTTTACTGATTTTTACGGGGTTTTTTTAGGATTCCCCCATTCCCACCAACCCCATGGATTTTTATGGGGTTTTTTCCCCCTGGGGTGTTTTTGGGGTGCCCCACTCACGCTGGGGGAGGTGTGGGGCGGCCTTGAGGCCCTCGGGGTGGCCCTTGGGGGGCTCCTGGCGCAGGGGGGGGCTGAAGGTGTCCCCTCGCAGCGCCGGCGACTGCAGCTTCTCCTCCTTGGGCCCCGCGCCCAGCGGCTGCGGCTGCACCACCGAGGCTGAGCGCAACTCCTGGGGGAATTAAGATTGGTGTTAAAATC
>NW_026630035.1:0-1466 GCF_030028575.1 Malurus melanocephalus
ATGGGGAATGAGGGTTGGAACACAGGGAATGAGGGTTGGAAATGGGGAATGAGGGTTGGAAATGGGGCATGAGGGCTGGAACATAAGGAATGAGGGTTGGACATGGGGAATGATGGTTGGACATGGGGAATGAGGGTTGGAACACAGGGAATGAGGGCTGGAAATGGGGAATGAGGGTGGTTGGAAATGGGGAATGAGGGTTGGAACACAGGGAATGAGGGTTGGAAACAGGGAATTAGGGTTGGAAATGGGGAATGAGGGTGGGAAATGGGGAATGAGGGTTGGAACACAGTGAATGAGGATTGGAAATGGGGAATGAGGGTTGGAAATGGGAAATGAGGGTTGGAAACAGGGAATGAGGGTTGGACACGGGGAATGAGGGTTGGACACGGGGAATGGGGGTCGGGACATGGGGAATGAGGGTTGGGACACAGGGAATGAGGGTTGGAAATGGGACTGAGGGTTGGAACATGGGGAATGAGGGTTGGAAACAGGGAATGAGGGTTGGGACACTGGGATTGAGGGTTGGGAATGGGGAATGAGGGTTGGAACACAGGGAATGAGGGCCGGGACATGGGGAATGAGGGTGGGAAATGGGGAATGAGGGTTGGAACACGGGGAATGAGGGTTGGAACACAGGGAATGAGGGTTGGAAATGGGGAATGAGGGTTGGGCACGGGGAATGAGGGTTGGAAATAGGGAATGAGGGTCGGGACATGGGGAATGAGGGTTGGAACACAGGGAATGAGGGTTGGAAATGGAGAATGAGGGTTGGGACATGGGGAATGAGGGTTGGAAATGGGGAATGAGGGTTGGACACGGGGACTGAGGGTTGGGACATGGGGAATGAGGGTTGGACACGGGGAATGAGGGTTGGAAGTGGGGAATGAGGGTGGGAAATGGGGAATGAGGGTTGGAACATGGGGAATGAGGGTGGGAAATGGGGAATGAGGGTTGGAACACAGGGAATGAGAATTGTAACACAGGGAATTAGGGTTGGAAATGGGGAATGAGGGTTGGGCATGGGGAATGATGGTTGGAAATAGGGAATGAGGGTTGGAACACAGGGAATGAGGTTTGGACACGGGGAATGAGGGTTGGAAATGGGGAATGAGGGTTGGAACATGGGGAATGAGGGTGGGAAATGGGGAATGAGGGTCAGGACTTGGGGAATAATGGTTGGGACACAGGGAATGAGGATTGAAAACAGGGAATGAGGGTTGGACACGGGGAATCAGGGTTGGGACACGGAAATGAGGGTTGGGACACGGGGAATTAGGGTTGGAAATGGGGATTGAGGATCCTGCCACCAACGTGGCTCCTGGTGGTGACAGCATGGGGCTCTCCCTCCTGGGGCTCGTCGCTGCCACAGCTCCTTGTGCTGCCGTCCTTAAGTCGGACTAAAGTCAAAGCCCATCTCGCTGTCATAATTCCAGTAGTTCATGTGTCTTCTAATCACATGTTTT
>NW_026630036.1:0-1411 GCF_030028575.1 Malurus melanocephalus
CCTAAAAACACCCCAAAATCACTCCAAAACAAAAACACCCCACCCAAAATCACCCCAAAACCCAAAAATCAACCCAAAAAAAAACAAAAAACACCCCAAACTACCCCAAAATCACCCAAAACTCCCAAAAACTACCCCAAAATCACCCCAAAAAACCAAAAACACCCCAAAATCCCCCAAACCACCCCAAAAAACCCCAAACCAGCCCCAGTGAGGTGTTTTTGGGATTTTGGGAGGGTTTTTTTGGGATTTGGGGTGACCCCGCTCACCTGGGGAAGGTGTGGCCGATGGTTTGGGGTGTTTTCAGGGTATTTTTGGGGCGTTTTGGGGTATTTTTGGTTTTCTTTTGGGGTATTTTAGGGGTTTGGGGTGTTTTTGGGCTGGTTTTGGGGTATTTTCAGAATATTTTCAGGGTATTTTTGGGCTCTCACCTGGGGAAGGTCGATGGTTTGGGGTGGTTTGGGGGATTTTGGGGTTTTTATGGGGTATTTGGGATGTTTTTGGGGTCTCACCTGGGGAAGGTACGCCCGATGCCCTGGGGCTGTTTTTGGGGTATTTTTGGGTGTTTTTGGGGTGATTTTGGGGTCTCACCTGGGGAAGGTGCACCCGATTCTCTGGGCTGTTTCTGGGTTATTTTCAGGATATTTTTCGGGTGTTTTTAGGATATTTTTGGGGTCTCACCTGGGGAAGGTGCGGCCGATGCCCTGGGCTGTATTTGGGTTATTTTCTGGATATTTTTGGGGTATTTTCACTGTTTTTAGGGTCTCACCTGGGGAAGGTGCGGCCGATGCCCTGGGGTATTTTCAGGGTATTTTTAGGATATTTTTGGGGTATTTTCAGGATATTTTTGGGGTATTTTTTGGGTGATTTTGGGGTCTCACCTGGGGAAGGTGCACCCGATTCTCTGGGCTGTTTCTGGGGTATTTTCAGGATATTTTTGGGTGTTTTTAGGATATTTTTGGGGTCTCACCTGGGGAAGGTGCGGCCGATGCCCTGGGCTGTATTTGGGTTATTTTTGGGGTATTTTGGGGTGATTTTGGGGTCTCACCTGGGGAAGGTCTGGCCGATGCCCTGGGCTGTTTTTGGGTTATTTTCAGGATATTTTTAGGATATTTTTAGGATATTTTCAGGGTCTCACCTGGGGAAGGTGCGGCCGATGCCCTGGGCTGTTTCTGGGTTATTTTAAGGATATTTTGGGGGTATTTTGGGTGTTTTTGGGGTCTCACCTGGGGAAGGTCTGGCTGATGCCCTGGGCTGTATTTGGGTTATTTTAAGGATATTTTGGGGGTATTTTGGGGTATTTTGGGGTCTCACCTGGGGAAGGTACGCCCGATGCCCTGGCCCTGGCTCCAGCCCATCCCCCGCAGCATGGCCAGCCCGAACTGCCCCACGGGCACCGCCTCGTAATCCT
>NW_026630037.1:0-1411 GCF_030028575.1 Malurus melanocephalus
CCCTAAATCCCATTTTTTCCAGGGAAAAGGCGTGGGAGGGGCTCGGAAGAAATTGGACGCCGCCATCCTGGAGGATCGGGACAAACCCTACGCCTGCGACAGTGAGTGCGGGGAAAACTCTGGGATTTGGGAATTCCAAATTTTCCAAAAAGGAAAAACCCCGGAGAGCCGGGCTGGGGAGGGGGAGGGGGAGTGTGAAAATCAGGGAAAAATGGGGTGAAAATAGAGTGAAAATGGGGTAAATAAAGGGTTAAAAATGGGGTAAAATAAGGGGGAAATGGGGTAAAAATTGGGAGAAAGTGGGGTAAAAATGGGGTAAAAATGAGAATAAAAGTGGGGTAAAAATTAAGATTAAAATGGGGTAAAAATGAGGATAAAAATGGGATAAAATGAGGGTAAAAATGGGGTAAAAATGAGGGTAAAAGTAGGGGGAAATGGGGTAAAAATGTAGGAAAATGAGATAAAAATGGGGTGGAAATGGGGCCAGGGGAGCTGTGCCAGGTCCTTCTTCTGTCTCTGTGCTGCTGTCCCTGTCCCTGTCCCCTCTGTCGCTGTCCCCTCTGTCCCTCTGTCCCTCCTGTCCCTCCTGTCCCTCTGTCCCTGACCCTCCTGTCCCTGTCCTCTCTGTCCTGTCCCTGTCCCTGTTTCTCCTGTCCTTGTCCTTGTCTTGTCCCTGTCCCCTCTGTCCTGTCCCTGCTGTCCCTCCTGTCCTTCTGTCTCCTCTGTCCCTCTCCCCTCTGTCCCCGCTGTCCCTTCTGTCCTTGTCCCTGTCCCTCCTGTCCCCATTCCTCCTGTCCTGTCCCTGTCCCTCTGTCCTTGTCCTGTCCTTGTTCCTCCTGTCCCTGTCCTTGTCTTGTCCCTGTCCTGTCCCTGTCCTTCCTGTCCCTTCTGTCCCCTCTGTCCCTGTCCCTCTGTCCTTGTCCCCCCTGTCGTTTTCCCTTCTGTCCCTGTCCCCTCTGTCCTTGTCCTGTCCTTGTTCCTCCTGGCCCTGTCCCTTCTGTCCCCCCTGTCCCTGTCCCTCTGTCCTGTCCCTCTCCCCTCTGTCACCTCTGTCCCTCTGCCCCTGTCCCTCCTGTCCCTGTCCCTCTGTCCTTGTCCTGTCCTTGTTCCTCCTGTCCTGTCCCTGTCCCCTGTCTCTCTGTCCCTCCGTCCCTGTCCCCTCTGTCCCTCTGTCCCCTCTGTCCCTGTCCCTCTCCTGCCGTTTCCGTGTCTGTGTCCTCTCACCGTTTCTCTTTCTGTGTTTCAGACAGTTACAAACAAAAGCATTCCTTGAAACCTCCCGACCGAGGTAGTTCCTTTCTCTCTTTCTCTTGTCTCTTTTTTTCCTTTTCCTTTTTTTTCCTTTTCCTTTTTTTCCTTTTCCTTTTTTTCCTTTTCCTTTTTCTTCCTTTTTTTTTCCCTTTTCTTTTTT
>NW_026630038.1:0-1386 GCF_030028575.1 Malurus melanocephalus
CCGCCCCACACCTGCTCGGGGTTGCTCAGGTTCTCCGACTCCTCCAGGACGTTTTCACCGACGAAAATCTCGGGGTGGGCGAAGAGGAGCTCGAGGAGTTCCTCAATACAGGAGAGGCATTTCTGCCACAGCTCCGGCTGTGGGGTGAGACCCATAGATCAGTGACCCATAGATCAGTGACCCATAGATCATCCCTGCCCCATAGATCCCATCCTGCCCCATAGATCCACCCCATAGAGCTCCCTCTGCCCCATAGATTGAGCTCTGCCCCACAGATCTGCCCCACAGCAGCTTGAGGAGTTCCTCGATACAGGAGAGGCATTTCTGCCACAGCTCCGGCTGTGGGGCAGACCCACAGATCAGTCTGTGACCCATAGATCCCATCCTGCCCCATAGATTGATCCCTGCCCCATAGATCCACCCCATAGAGCTCCCTTTGCCCCACAGATCTGCCCCATAGCAGTTCCTCGATACAGGAGAGGCATTTCTGCCACAGCTCCGGCTGTGGGGCAGACCCATAGATCAGTCTGTGACCCATAGATCCATCCCTGCCCCATACATCAGAGTGTGACCCATAGATCCACCCCATAGATCCATCCCTGCCCCATAGATCTGCCCCATAGAGCTCCCTCTGCCCCATAGATCCATCCCTGCCCCATAGATCTGTCCCATAGAGCCCCCTCTGCCCCATAGATCCATCCCTGCCCCACAGTTCCTCGATACAGGAGAGGCATTTCTGCCACAGCTCCGGCTGTGGGGCAAACCCATAGATCAGTGACCCATAGATCAGTGACCCATAGATCCATCCCTGCCCCATAGATCCATCTCTGCCCCACAGTTCCTCGATACAGGAGAGGCATTTCTGCCACAGCTCCGGCTGTGGGGCAGACCCAGAGATTGATCTGTGACCCATAGATCCATCCCTGCCCCATAGATCCATCCCTGCCCCATAGATCAGAGTGTGACCCACAGATCTGCCCCATAGCAGTTCCTCGATACAGGAGAGGCATTTCTGCCACAGCTCCGGCTGTGGGGCAGACCCAGAGATTGATCTCTGCCCCATAGATCCATCCCTGCCCCATAGATCCACCCCATAGATCAGAGTGTGACCCATAGATCCATCCCTGCCCCACAGTTCCTCGATACAGGAGAGGCATTTCTGCCACAGCTCCGGCTGTGGGGTGAGACCCAGAGATTGATTCCTGCCCCACAGATCCATCCCTGCCCCATAGATCATCCCTGCCCCATAGATCAATCCCTGCCCCATAGATCCATCCCTTCCCCATAGATTGGGGTGTGACCCACAGATCCATCTCTGCCCCACAGTTCCTCGATGCAGGAGAGGCATTTCTGCCACAGCTCCGGCTGTGGGGCAGACCCAGAGAT
>NW_026630039.1:0-1421 GCF_030028575.1 Malurus melanocephalus
CCCCAAAGCCCCCTCCCTGGGGGAGCAGGAGCTCTGTGAGAGAGAAAAGGGGATCACCTCGGGATGGGGCTTCCGGGGGGGTCACACACGCTCCAGGGATGACACGACCCCCGCATCACCCCCTGAGCGCCAGCCCAGGAACTCGAAYCCCAACWCGAAGCCCCTGACCCCTGTCAGCATCTTGGGGGCGTCCGGCAGCAGCTGCAGGGGGTTGGGGCGGGGCAGGATCCGGGAAATGACAGCGGCTGCTGGGAAGGGACTGGGACAGAGTGGGACAGACTGGGACACCGGGATACACCAGGACCAGGGTTGGAACCCACTAGGACCAGAACTGGGGCAACAGGGATCACACTGGGAGGAACTGGGACCACTCTGAGGGTTACTTGGAGCAATTGGGAGCGCGCTAAGTGCAGCTGGCAGCAGCTGGGAGCAGCTGTTCCATGCTGGAACAAACTGGGTGAACATGGAACAGGCAGGGAACACAGAACAGCTGAGGCACACTGAATGTCCAAGGGATATCAAACGTCCAAGGAACAGGGAATCTCTCTCCCTGAGGGTCAGGGAATGTCCGAAGAAAACTGAATGTCCAAGGGAAATACAGAATGTCTAAGGAATGCTGATCGTCTCTGTAAAAGCTTTAATGGAGATTTTGTCCTGTGACATTCCCGGGGAGCAGCGGCAGCTCCATGTCCCCAGCCTGGGGGATCAGAGCATGGGAAGCGCCGGCAGCACCTTCAGGGCACAGCCCGGGGCTGGGGGTCACCTCCCCACAGTTCATTTTCTCTCCCCAATTCAAATAATCCTATTCCAATCCCCTTTTATTCACATTTTCTCCCCCCAGTTCAACTTTTCACCTCAATTAAGCCCTGGGCCCCCTCTCTGTCCCCGATTCCTCCAGGTTAGACCTATCCAGGACCTTCTGGAAACAGCAGTGAAAAGAGTTCAAAAATTCATCATTATTTCAAATGATTTGTTGGTTTCCAGGGGAGAATTGCTGGGACAGTACCACACCACAAACCTCTGGGAGAGGAATAAAAGCTGGGGGGGGAGGGGGGGGGGAAGAGAAAAACCACGATTTAATAGAAGAAAATACAACTAAAAATAAAATAAGAATAAAATAGAAAGTGATAGAGAGTATATATATAGTGTAATAGAATATTTCTCTACGCTCAAAAGCGGCAGGACCAGGCACAGAGATGTGGGACCAGGAGCACGGGCTGGGGGCCTGTGGGGAGCTGCGGGGCCAGGCTGGGGCTGTGGGGCAGCCGGGGCTCAGGGCCGGGCACTGCCTGACCCCACCACCCCCGGGCAGGGCCGGCAGTGGTCCCCGGCCCCCAGGAGGCTGAGGGACACCCCGGCCCCTGCCCGGCCCTGGGGAGCTGCCGGCCCTGCCCGCCAGGGGCACCGCGTTTGGGCACTGC
>NW_026630040.1:0-1412 GCF_030028575.1 Malurus melanocephalus
TGGACAATCCCATTTTCTCCAACAATCACAGCAGAACGGGACCAACCCCAACCCCAAAGCGTCCCCAACCCCTTCCAAAGCCACCCCCGCTGTCACTCTCACCGATGACGGTGGGCTCCAGGTCGATGAACACCGCCCTGGGCACGTGTTTTCCAGACGCTGTCTCACAGAAGAAGGTCTGGAAGGAGGAATCGGCGCTCTGGGAGCCGGGCGGGGGGCGCTGGGGCGCGGCGGGGCCGGGGACGGGGACGGGGACGGGGACGGAGCCGTCGGGGCGGATGCCGTGCTCCAGGCAGTAGAGTTCCCAGCAGGCATTGCCCATCTGCACACCCGCCTGCCCGATGTGGATGGAGATGCATTCCCGCTGCGAAGGGAAACGGGAATGGTGGGATGGATGGGAATTGGGTTGGGAATTGTGGCCACCGCGGGTTGGGATCGGGAATTGGGGCCACCGTGGGTTGGGAATTGGGGTCCCCGTGGATCGGGATTCGGAATTGCGGCCCCTGTGGACCAGTAATTGTGGCCACTGTGGGTTGGGAATTGTGGCCACATGGGTCAGGATCGGGAATTGCAGACCCCGCAGATTGAGATCGGGAATTGGGGCCCCCACAGATTGGGAATTGCGGCCACTGTGGGTTGGGCTCGGGAATTGAGGCCCCGCGTGTTGGGATCGGGAATTGTGGCCACTGTGGATCGGGAATTGCGGCCACCATGGATCGGGATCAGGAATTCCAGCCCCTGAAGTTTGGGATCATGAATTCCGGCCACCACGGATCAGGAATTATGGCCACCACGGGTTGGGATTGGGAATTGCAGACCCCGCGGGTTGGGATCGGGAATTCCGGCCCCCACAGATTGGGAATTGCGGCCACTGTGGATCGGGATCGGGAATTGCAGCCACCGTGGGTTGGGAATTGCAGCCACTGTGGGTCGGGATTGGGAATTGGGACCCCCGCGGATTGGGATTGGGAATTGGGGCCACTGTGGATCGGGATCGGGAATTCCGGCCCCCACAGATTGGGAATTGCAGCCCCAGCGGATTGGGATCAGGAATTGTGGGTTGGGAATTCCGGCCACCGCGGGTTGGGATCAGGAATTGCGGCCACCATGGGCTGGGATCAGGAATTGAGGCCCCGCGGATCGGGATCAGGAACTGCAGCCACTGTGGGTTGGGATCGGCAGTTCCAGCCCTCGTGGGTTGGGATTGGGAGTTCCGGATCCGGCAGTTTGGGATCAGGAGTTGCAGACCCTGCGGATCGGGATCGGGAATTGGGGCCACTGTAGATTGGGATCAGGAATTGCGGCCACTGTGGGTTGGGAATTGCGGCCATGTGGGTTGGGAATTCTGGCCACCGCGGGTTGGGATCAGGAATTGCGGTCCCCACGGATCGGGAATTCTGGGACCCAGGGGT
>NW_026630041.1:0-1465 GCF_030028575.1 Malurus melanocephalus
AGGAGGATTTGGGATTTCTGGAGCTGAGCAGCTCTGCCCATTCCCTTCCCAAAGGAGATTTTTCCATCCCCACAGGAGCTCCCTGAAGGATTTGGGAGCTCTGGAGTGGCAGAACTCTGCCCTTTCCCTTCCCAAAGGAGGATTTTCCATCCCCGCAGGAGCTTCCTGAAGGATTTGGGAGCTCTGGAGTGGCAGAACTCTGCCCTTTCCCTTCCCAAAGGAGGATTTTCCATCCCTGCAGGAGCTCCAGGAGGATTTGGGAGCTCTGGAATGGCAGAGCTCTGCCCTTTCCCTTCCCAAAGGAGGATTTTGGAGCTCTGGAGGATTTTGGAGCTCTGGAGCGGAGCAGCTCTGCCCTTTCCCTTCCCAAAAGAGGATTTTCCATCCCCACAGGAGCTCCTGGAGGATTTGGGAGCTCTGGAATGGCAGAGCTCTGCCCTTTCCCTTCCCAAAGGAGGATTTTCCATCCCCAGTGGAGCTCCAGGAGGATTTGGGAGTTTTGGAGTGGAGCAGCTCTGCCCTTTCCCTTCCCAAAGGAGGATTTTCCATCCCCGCAGGAGCTCCTGGAGGATTTGGGAGGTTTGGAATCGCAAAGCTCTGCCCTTTCCCTTCCCAAAAGAGGATTTTCCATCCCCACAGGAGCTCCAAGAGGATTTGAGAGCTTTGGAATGGCAGAGCTCTGCCCATTCCCTTCCCAAAGGAGGATTTTCCATCCCCGCAGGAGCTCCAGGAGGATTTGGGAGGTTTGGAATGGCAGATCTCTGCTGTTTCCCTTCCCAAAGGAGATTCTGCATCCCCACAGGAGCTCCTGGAGGATTTGGGAATTCTGGAGTGGCAGAGCTCTGCCCTTTCCCTTCCCAAAGGAGATTTTTCCATCCCCACAGGAGCTCCAGGAGGATTTGGGAGTTTTGGAGCAGAGCAGCTCTGCCCTTTCCCTTCCCAAAGGAGGTTTTTCCATCCCCACAGAAACTCCTGGAGGTTCCAGGCGGATCTGGGAGCTCTCCCCGAGCAGAGCCAGGGCTGGAGCTGTCCCAAAAGCGGGGATGGAGCTCCGCCGGAGCCGCTGGCAGAGCTCCCACCTGTGACTCCACAGGAAGAACCGGGAAGGGCTTTGCTTTGTTTCCCTCTTTRTTCTGCGATTTTTGGGGTGGGAAAAGGGAATCGGGGCTTTAACGGGGTAAAGGGTCTGGATGGAGCCGGGAAGAGGACAGGGGTGGGCACGGGGAAAAGATTTGGGKTTTTTCAGCGGGGAAAAAGGTCCGAGCAGGTGGGGCTGAGCTGAGCAGGGGCCCCCGGAGCTCCGGATGGTCCCGGGTCAGCGTTTCCTGGCCGGGGCGTTCCCGAGGGAAAAGCGGCTGTGGAAATGTGGAAATGCGGAAATGCCGCTTGATATTTCCAAAGGAAAAAGGGAAAATGTCCATCCTTTCACTTCGGAGGGGTTTCATTGTTTTGAAAGCTGAAGGAA
>NW_026630042.1:0-1361 GCF_030028575.1 Malurus melanocephalus
TGTTTTTGGGGTGTTTTTGGGGTTATTTTGGGGCTGACCCCATCCCCTCCCCAGCACCTGTTCGCGCTGGCGGTGGACGAGGACCCCGAAGTGCGGAAAAACGTCTGCAGGGCTTTGGTGATGCTGCTGGAGGTGCGGATCGACCGCCTGATCCCACACATGTACAGCATCATCCAGGTGAGGAATTATGGGATTATGGGATTGGGATTATGGGGTTATGGGATTGGGATTATGGGATTATGGGATTGGGATTATGGGATACCGACCGCCTGATCCCACACATGTACAGCATTATACAGGTGAGGGATTATGGGATTGGGATTATGGGATTATGGGATTGGGGTTATGGGATTATGGGATTGGGGTTATGGGATTGGGATTATGGGATCCCGACCGCCTGATCCCACACATGTACAGCATTATACAGGTGAGATTGGGATTATGGGATTATGGGATTGGGATTATGGGATTGGGATTATGGGATTGGGGTTCTGGGATCCCGACCGCCTGATCCCGCACATGTACAGCATTATACAGGTAAAGAAATAGGATTGGGATTATGGGATTGGGATTGTGGGATTGGGATTATGGGATTATGGGATTGGGATTGGGGTTATGGGATCCCGACCGCCTGATCCCACACATGTACAGCATCATCCAGGTAAAGAAATAGGATTGGGATTATGGGATTGGGATTATGGGATTATGGGATTGGGATTATGGGATTGGGATTGGGATTATGGGATCCCGACCGCCTGATCCCACACATGTACAGCATCATCCAGGTGAGATTGGGATTATGGGATTGGGATTATGGGATTATGGGATTGGGATTATGGGATTGGGATTATGGGATTGGGATTGGGATTATGGGATTATGGGATTATGGGATCCCGACCGCCTGGTCCCACACATGTACAGCATCATACAGGTGAGATTGGGATTTGGATTATGGGATTGGGATTATGGGATTATGGGATTAGGATTATGGGATTATGGGATTATGGGATTATGGGATTGGGATTGGGATTGGGGTTATGGGATCCCGACCGTCTGATCCCGCACATGTACAGCATTATACAGGTGAGATTGGGATTATGGGATTGTGGGTTTGGGATTATGGGATCCCGACTGCCTGGTCCCACACATGTACAGCATCATCCAGGTGAGATTGGGATTATGGGATTGGGATTATGGGATTATGGGATTGGG
Source organism: Malurus melanocephalus (assembly GCF_030028575.1). Classification (NCBI taxonomy): domain Eukaryota; kingdom Metazoa; phylum Chordata; class Aves; order Passeriformes; family Maluridae; genus Malurus; species Malurus melanocephalus. The sequence goes on from NW_026630042.1 coordinate 1,213, forward strand.
ATTGGGGTATTCCTGATCCCACACATGTACAGCATCATCCAGGTGAGATTTGGGATTGGGATTATGGGGTTTGGGGTTTGGGGTTTGGGGTGTCCCTGTACCCGTTAAGGTTTTCGGGGCCGTTTTTGGGGTGTCCCTGTACCCAGTGC
>NW_026630043.1:0-1429 GCF_030028575.1 Malurus melanocephalus
AGGTTTTCCAATTTCCTATGCAGAGATGCCACCTCCTCACGAAGAGTCACAGCTTCTGCATTTTGTACCATCGCCACTTCCTTCATGGTAGTCCCCAGACAGGTCTTATGGTGATCTGCCCTCCACACCGCTGAACCAAGGAAGGTGAAGGAGAAAAGGAAAAGCAAAGCAAAGGTGAATTCAAGTTCATGCTGCAGAGACAACAGCATTGTCTTCTCTGCGCACCTGTGTTTGCCAGGCCCTAAGCCCACAAGAGCTTCCAAAGCTGACAGAAAGGAAGGAAACCTCCAGGCAGAGAAAAGAACAGGAATGAAAAGGGGAGGCTTCAGAGGAACAGCAAAGTATSTTTGCTTTTGAGCTTATGCAGAGTGAGCAACCAAAGGCACAGGAAGGAGTGGGGATGCCTGTGCAGCCCTGCACATAAGAGGCCAATAACTTGGAGGCTCTGGCAGGGCCTGGAGTTGGGAGGATTTGAGCTGAGGCATCCACCTACAGCTCCTTAGCACAGACACGGCACCTGAAAGGCACCACCTGTGCACAGGATCTGCCATAGCACAGCCAGATGGCACTGATGGCCTTGGAATCTTACTCAACTAAAAGCTTTCAGAAGAACGTGGAKGGATAAATCTCCGGCTGATTGTTTGTCCCCTTTGCCCTCTCTGGGCACTTTTCCTCTGCATGGAAGCAGAGAYCCCTGCTTCTGAGACAGGATGGGGTAGTGGGTGCGAGAGAAGCTGTACCTTGTTCAGTTTGCTCCAAGTCCTTTTGAAGTTCCTGAATGCGAGTCCTGACATTGTCCCTCTGAGCCCGCGTGTTCTTCAGCTCCAGCTCCAAGGCCTTACACTGTGTGGCCACGACCTCYGCTCTTTTCTCAGAGCTATGGAGCCTCACACGCAGCTCAGACACCTCAGCCTCCAGCACGTGCACAGAGTCCCTCAAGAGCCATTCACCTGCTCGGGAGTCCACCAGCTCCTGCAGCAGCTGCTTCTCTCGAGTTACCTGGGAAGCCTCCTTCTTTTTCACAGCTTCCTGCAGGGCCTGGATCTGGAAGATGGATGAAAAGAACTTCAGGGACAGGGTTGCTCCTGATGCAGCAGAGTRGGCAATAGGGCCAGCAAGGAAGGAGAAATAACTTCAGGCAAAAAACACTCCGAAACAGAAGTCAAAGTATCAAGGATTCCAATGGAGACAAATGCAGTGAGAACAGGGCAAGGGAGGCAATGGGCATCCTTGAGGGTGCAGCTCTGAACACCGGCTGAACTGGCTKYGTTGRAAGTGCCTTCSCAGCCTGCCWTARCCCTGTCTGTGTCCCCACATTGCTCAGTGCCCGGCACAGGCACCAACCCCATCTGGGACAACACTGCTAACAGAGGGACAGAGAAGCTCCAGAGGACTCTGTGGCTGCTTCTCCTCCCAGATTTCCTGCTGG
>NW_026630044.1:0-1465 GCF_030028575.1 Malurus melanocephalus
AGCCAAAAAAAGGGGGGAAGAGGCCTGGCTCCCCCTCATGTCTGAAGCGAGTTGATGCTAAGAAGAAATTGTGTTCTGTGGTGTTGTGGGTTAAAATTCTTCTCCTTATGCTCCCTTTCTTTGGGAATTTTTTCTTTCCCATTTGTTGCTGGGATAAGTTAATTGCCGGTCGTCCTTTTAATGACTGGGTCATTAAAAAMGACAATGATACCTATGCCACACACTAATAGTCTGGCCAAGTGCTTGGAGAGAGCTTTTGTGTGGTGGGGGGTGGGGATTTGCAGTTTTTGTTTTCGCTGCTTCATGGAGCGGCGTTTTTTTTTTTCTGCTTGCTGGCTGCTACGGAGAAAAGCTGGCCTGCCTTCTTTTTCTGCGGAGACCAGAACCCCCGCTCATTGGGTTCCTCTTGCTGCACTATTGTTTTCTCTCCTGTGCCTGGCCGGGTATTCCAGCTTCAGGGGGGTGAACTCTGCTCCATCCCGTTTCGCAGCCGCGGGATTCCTGCTTGTCTCTTTGCGGTCCTGGGTTTCTTGCTGTCCAGGGAAGATCGGCGTTTTCCGCTGCTTTGCAGAGGAAGTTTTCTCCATCCACCTCTGCCATTTTGTATCGATCATCGAAGCCGCGGGAGATCTGAGCCAGCCGTGACCACGCCACCACGTCCCCTGCAGCCTCTGGAGAATCGTCACACCCGCCCTGCCCAGCCGGGAGCCAACAGCGTCTCTGCCAACGGAACTGTAACTTAACCAAGGGGGAGACTGTGTCTCTGTAAGGCTGTTACTGGATTTGGGACTGGGCTGCGTTGTCGCTATTGTTATTGTTACTTGTTTCACCTTGTTTTATATATATATATTAGTAATAACTGTTATTCCCTTTTACCCATATTCTTGCCTGAAAGCCCGTGAGTTTTTTTCAAAGCTATAATAATTCGGAGGGAAGGGGGGGTCCCTGCCTTCATTAGCAAACACCTGTCTTTTCAAACCGAGACAGGGAAAAAATGGGAAAAGAGAGAGAGAGCAGGGGGGATACAAAGATGAGCAAGAGAGAGAGTCAAAATCACAGAGAGTAGGGGGGGAGAGGGAGCAGGAGAGGGAGAGGGAGAGAGAGAAGGAGACAGCTGACTCAGACAAAGACAATATAAAATACAAGCGAAACAAAGTAAATGACACCAAAGAAAGTCAGGAGCCAAAGAGGATATTACCAAAACTGGGGGAAAAACAAAAACTCTCTAACAACATTTTAATGTTAGAAAGCCAAGGCATTAATTAATTTTCTGGCTAGGATGTTATTCTGGYCAGGATATGTCACAGAAATAGTTTTTTCTACACATAGCCCTAGTGTGCAGGGAAAATCATTCCATGACACAYGAATTTTACAAGGTTTTTCCCTCAAACTTTATACCGTTGTTATAAATGACCCAGACTCTGAGTGAGAATGAGCCAAGAAGAGAAAGTTTATTTGAGAACCC
>NW_026630045.1:0-1348 GCF_030028575.1 Malurus melanocephalus
TGGGACAGTCCCCAATGTCCCCAATGTCCCCAATGTCCCCACTGTCCCCAATGTCCCCCCAATGTCCCCACTGTCCCCAATGTCCACTCTCTGTCCACTCTCCCAGGTGTCCCCCGCTCCGTCCCCCTGGTCTGAGCTCATTTGGGGTCAGATTTGGGATTTTTGGGGTCACATTTAGGGTCAGACTTGGGGATTTTGGGTCAGTTTTGGGATTTTTCTCTCTGTCCACTCTGTCCCAGGTGTCCCCCGCAGTGTCCCCTCTGTCCGTGCTTGTTTGGGGTCAGATTCGGGATTTTTGCTGTATTTGGATCAGATTTGGGGTCAGATTTGGGGATTTCGGGTGACATTTGGGACTGTCCCCAATGTCCCCTCGATGTCCCCAATGTCCCCAATGTCCCCAATGTCCCCATTGTCCACTCTGTCCCAGGTGTCCCATGCTCCGTCCCCCTGGTCTGAGCTGGTTTGGGGTCACATTTGGGATTTTTGCTGTATTTTGGGGTCAGATTTTTGGCCGGATTTGGGATCGATTTTGGGGTCAGATTTGGGATTTTCTCTCTGTCCCCACTGTCCCCAATGTCTCCAATGTCCCCAATGTCCACTCAATGTCCACTCAATGTCCACTCTCCCCAGGTGTCCCCCACAGCGTCCCCTCAGTCCACGCTCATTTGGGGTCACATTTGGGGTCGGATTTTGAGATTTTGGGTCAGTTTTGGGATTTTCTCTCTGTCCACTCTCTGTCCCCAGGTGTCCCCCGCTCTGTCCCCTGTATCCGAGCTCGTTTGGGGTCAGATTTGGGACTTTTGCTGTATTTTGGGTCAGATTTGGGGTCAGATTTAGGACTGTCCACTCCGTCCACTCTGTCCCCAATGTCCCCAATGTCCCCAATGTCCCCACTGTCCCCAATGTCCCCAATGTCCCCAATGTCCCCAATGTCCCCACTGTCCCCAATGTCCACTCTCTGTCCACTCTGTCCAGGTGTCCCCCGCTCTGTCCCCACTGTCCCCAATGTCCCCAATGTCGCCAATGTCCCCAATGTCCCCAATGTCCCCAGGTGTCCCCCGCTCTGTCCCCTGTGTCCGCGCTCGTTACGCGTTCAGCGCTCGGGACCGGACGGAGCTGACCCTGAGGGAGGGGGACGTGGTCCGAGTGCTGACCACGCGCGGCCGGAGCGGCTGGTGGAAGGGAGAGATCTACGGATGGGTAATGACCAGAGTGACCACTGAGTGACCAAAGTGACCACTGAGTGACCACTGAGTGACTGCTGAGTGACCCCTGAGTGACCCCTGAGTGACCCCTGAGTGACCATTGAGTGACCATTGAGTGACCACTGAGTGACCACTGAGTGACC
>NW_026630046.1:0-1464 GCF_030028575.1 Malurus melanocephalus
AGGGTTAAACTGGGGTTAAACTGGGGTAACTACAACAGATACCGCGACTACTACCGGCAGTACAACCGCGAGGTACTGGTTAAACTGGGCTTAAAGTGCAGTTTATATCGGGGTTAAACTGGGGATTGTACCAGGGTTAAACTGGGGTTAAATTGGGGTAGCTACAACAGATACAGCGACTACTACCGGCAGTACAACCGCGAGGTACTGGTTAAACTGGGCTTAAAATGGGTTAAACTGGGGTTTGTATTGGGGTTAAAGTGGGGATAGACTGGGATTAAACTGGGGTTTGTATTGGGGTTAAACGGGGATTAAACTGGGAACTACAACAGATACCGCGACTACTACCGGCAGTACAACCGCGAGGTGCGCTTAGGCTGGGCTTAAACTGGGTTAAACTGGGGTTAAATGGGGGTTTGTATCAGGGTTAAACGGGGATTAAACTGGGAACTACAACAGATACCGTGACTACTACCGGCCGTACAACCGCGAGGTGCTGGGATAGACTGGGGTTAAACTGGGGTTTTTATCGGGGTTAAACTGGGGATAAAATGGGGTTTACATCAGGGTTAAACTGGGGTTTATATCAGGGTTTTAAGCTGGGTATTGTACTGGGGTTAAACTGGGTTTAAAATGGGAATTATACCAGGGATAAACTGGGGTTAACTGGGGATTGTATCGGGGTTCAACTGGGATTAAACTGGGGTTTATATTGGGGTTAAACTGGGAATTGTACCTGGGATAAACTGGGGTTAAACCAGGAATAAACTGGGGATTGTACTGGGGTTAAACTGAGATAAACTGGGGTTAAAATGGGAATTATACTGGGATTAAACTGGGGTCAAACTGGGAATTGCACTGGGAATACTCCAGGTGGTAAAAACAGGAAAGAACGAGAATTTTGGGGTAAAATTGGGGGATTTTGGGGAAATCAAACGGGATTTTTTTGGGGATTTTTTTAATGGGATTGAAGCTCCCAGTTAATCCCAGTTTAACCAGTAAAACCCTCCCAGTTGTAAAAACGGGAAATAAATGAAAAATTAAATGAAAATTTTAGGATAAAATTGAGGGAATTTTGGGATTTTCGGGGTGAAATTTGGTGAAATCAAACGGGATTTTTTTGGGGATTTTTTTGGGGATTTTTTTGGGTTTTTTTTAAATGGGATTGAAGCTCCCAGTTAGTTCCAGTTTAACCAGTTTGATCCTTTCCCAGTTACAAAAACAGGAAATAAATGCGAATTTTGGGGTAAAATTGGGGGAATTTTGGGGCGGATTTTGAGGAAATTAAATGGGATTTTTTTGGGGATTTTTTTGGTTTTTTTTTTAATGGGATTAAAGCTCCCAGTTAGTCCCAGTTTAACCAGTTTGATCCCTTTCCCAGTGGCAGAATTACTACCAGGACAGAGACCGGTACTACAGGAACTACTACGGATATCAGGGGTATCGGTGAACCCCGACCCGCGG
>NW_026630047.1:0-1460 GCF_030028575.1 Malurus melanocephalus
AAAGGAAAGAACCCCCATATCCCCCAAAGCAAAACAAATTAAAAAAATATACCAAAACAAATCATCATGAGACTACTGCCAAACTTCTGATAGCTTGAAGTTGGTAGCCAGAATTGGTAAGCACTCAACACGTTTTAGATTTACATGCAAGTTTAAAAAATATCGAACCATTTACCAAACTCCCTTCACTGGTGTGAAGCCTCCACTCTTAAAAATTGATCTGATAAACATACATCTTTTATACAGYTTTTAAGAAAAATGTTTGTTTTAAATACAACTCATAACTGCACAGCTTTAGCTCGCCCTTGCTGGGGACGTGATCGCGTTCAGAAGTTGAAAAAAAAAAATCACAGTTTCATGAAAAGAAAATGAAAACCAAACAATTTTTTTGTCAATATCTTGTTAAAAACTCGAACAATAAATTATTCTTCTATGAGCTTTTAAAATGATTTTATATTACATTTTGTTGGAAATACTTATTTTTAACAAGACTTTTTCTTTTTTTTTTGGTTTTTTTGTTTGTTTGTTTTTAAATCCTATTAAAAGTTCAAATCTATCATCAGCAAACTAAACGCCTAAGGGTCAGACTGGTTTAAATGAGTTTCTTTTTCATTGTATGTTACTGATGAAATAAAACTCTATCATAAACTACAGAAAATACATATTGTCGATTAGAGGTAATTAGTACGCAGATATTCCATTGAACATTTCCCATATGATTGACAATATGTTTAAAGTTTCGTGGTATTTTTTTTCTTTTGCTTTTTTTTTTTTTTTTTTTTTTTTTTTTTTTTTTTTTTTTTTTTTTTTGTCCTAAAAGGAGCATTGCTGAAAAGCTGGGAATTGCAGGAAAATACATCTTTTTAGTGAAATTTCTGGAATTTATTTACCCACTGCAGGGGCAGGGCACAGCATCTCCCACCCTGACTGGAGCCTTGAGGCCTCTCCCCTGCTCCTTCCCTGCTCCTTGGACCCAGCAGGATCAAATCAGCTTCCATTATAAAGAAAATAATAAATTAGTTGGTTTGCAGGCTACCAAACCAGAAATACACATTTCCCAGCAGTATCCCCAGTTCAGGGTGGGGGCCCCTAACCTGGCCAGGCTGGATGGGGCTTTGAGCAGCCCTGTCTAGGAAAGGTGTTCCTGCCTACAGTGGGGCTGCTGGAACTGGGTGATCTTTRAAGTCCCTTCCCATCCAACCTTTCCAGAATTTTGAGGAGCATCCCAAACTGGCCAAAGGGAGAGCAGTGAGGGAGGGACTCTTTGCTCCCTGATGAGAAGAGAAGCAGGCTCTTTAATTTTTTTTCTTTACAGATTTATTTACAAAATGTATTAAAACTCTTTGTACAACACCTCATCAAAATGAGGCTCAGTAATTGATGCCCACACATGCAGTTTATGCTTTTACAGCCATTAGTTTGCTTGGCAATTTTTCTGCTCACTGAAGTGCAGTTTCAAC
>NW_026630048.1:0-1372 GCF_030028575.1 Malurus melanocephalus
AATAAGTGCTATATGATTCTCTTTTTTTTTTTTTTTTCCCAGCTGTAGCTAAACAGCACCCTCAGTCTTTGAATGCTGAAAAAAAAATTTGGAAGGATCAGTTAACGTTAGAGGGGAGACTTACAGAACATTTGCAAACATCTGGCAATAATTGCAGGGGTGAGTTGTTATGAAGTAAAACATGGCACTGCCCATTCCACATTAGATCAGCTCTCTGTCATGAGGTTTCTTTGCAAAGGGAGCACTTTACAATATCTGCACTGGCTCCAGTGGGTTTCTGGGGAAGTCTSAGGTAGAGATTGAAAGAGTGGATCTTGCTCTCTGGGTGACAGCTAGCAGTCATGATCAGCAGCTATCCTGTGACTAAAAACCTTAACAGGCACATGAAAAGGGGGTAGAGTTTTTTTCATGTGCTTTTCCTGTTTCCTTAGAGAAGGAACTCATGTTTCTTGCTGGTATTAACAAAGGTTGGTTTTGTCTGAGGTATTTGGTAAGGCAGAGGAAGCTTTAATGAGGAAGGGATTTAAAAGATACACGAAGGTCTGGTGTGAGCAGTAGTGACTTTTCAGAGTATTGAATAAGTACTCCCTTTCTTTTTATGAGAGGCRGTTTTGAAAGCGCAATTGAATCTTGATAGATTTGACATTTCTYTTATGCTCTCATGCCATAGATTTTTCCAAGGAGTAAAAGCCTTAGTGCAGTGATTTGAAAACTGATTATAAACACTCAGAGAGAGAGAAAAGCAGAGTTTATCTTAGTATTTATTTTACCACAAACTAAAATGAGGCTGATCTCTGCTAATTTAATTAGCAAAAGACAAAGGAACAATTTCTCTCTGTTGGTCACCGGTTTGCCATCACWAATGAGTGTTGAACTTCCTGAATGCTATGCAAAGGGATGGAGAAGGAGCAAGAAGAAAAGAAGAAAAGGCAGGGAGTAAAGGACACAGAGCTTGTATTTCTGATCATCATGGTCTTCCAGGAATAGAAGTAGCACATTTCAAGCTGCTTGCCCTTTGCTTTCAGCAGTGGGAGTCCCCTCCGGCATTTATGTCTCAAACACTCCCTTTGGCTGCTCAGCCTGAGACTTAATAAGCAAGGACACAAGCTACTAACAAAAGAAGAAATGTTCCACTTATTATTCACTCTCAGAGCAATACTCAGAGCACTTTCTTTGTTTATTTAACACAGGTAAATGTCGTGCAGGCAAAGCCAAAACAGCAGATACATCAATCTCAACTGCATAACAATTTCCATCCAACTCTCAGGCATTTGCCTGGGTTCTTAGCATAAGCAGTGAGTGGCTGCCTGGAGTCTGCCCTGCTAAGGGTTCAGACAGTCTGTTTGGTTTGTTTGAAGCTGTCCAGACTTCC
>NW_026630049.1:0-1396 GCF_030028575.1 Malurus melanocephalus
TCCCGGGGCTGGGGGGGATCCCCGGAATTCCCGAAATTCCCGAAATTCCTGAAATTCCAGAGGGGCCCCGGCCCAGGAGGGAGCGGAGCCGCCGGGATCTCATGTCCAGGATGGTGTCACTGTAGCCCACCTCCTCCAGGTACCTGAATTTTGGGGAGAAAATCCCGAAAATTTGGGAATTTTGGGATGGTCGGGAGCTCACGGGTTTCGGCGAGCCCCAAAATCCCAAAATCCCCCCAAAAAACCCCAAAAAATTTGGCAGAAAGAATGAGAAAGTTCAAAAAAATCGCATTTAAAAACCTCAAAAATGCTCCATAAAATTCCCAAAAAAGCCCCAAAACCCCACAAAAATTTAAAAAAAAAAATCGCTGCTAAAATCGCTCAAATTAATCCCAAAATCCACTCAAAAATCCCCCCCACAAAATCCCAAAAAAGCCCCAAAATTCTGCAAAAATCCTGCAAAAATTCCAAAAAAATCGCCCGAATTAATCCCAAAATCCACCCGGAAAAACCCCAAAAATCCCACTCAAAAAAAAACCCAAAAAACCCCAAAATTCCCAAAAAAAAAACCACCCAAATGGCGGGGGAGGAGGGGGCGGTGCTGGCGCTGGCTGGGCGCTACACCCCAAAATTCCCAAAAAAATTCCCCAAAAAAATCCCAAAAATTCCCAAAATCCCAGCGGGGAGCGGAGCCGCCGGGATCTCATGTCCAGGATGGTGTCACTGTAGCCCACCTCCTCCAGGTACCTGAATTTTGGGAAAAAATCCCGAAAATTTGGGGATTTTGGGATGGTCGGGAGCTCACGGGTTTCGGCGAGCCCCAAAATCCCAAAATCCCTGCAAAAAACTGCAAAAAATCCAGAAAAATAAAAAAAAAACCCCTTAAAATTGCTCGAATTAATCCCAAAATCCTCTCCAAAAATCCTCAAAAAACCCCCTCGACCAAAACACCAAAAATTGCACAAAATCCCCTCCAAACACCCCAAAAACCACAAAAATCCCACAAAAAAATAGTTCGGAAAAAACCCAAACACCCCCACCCTAAAACCACCCAAAAAAATCCCAAAAACGCTCAAAAAAAACCCCAAAATTTGCAAAAAAAACCTCTCCAAACACCCCCAAAAAACTCCAAAATCTTCCAAACGACCCCAAAAAAACCCCAAAAAATCCAGAAACCTAAAAAAACCCAAAAAAACCCCCAAAATCCCCAAAAAAACCCAAAACCCCAAACTCACTGGCGCAGGAGCTGCCTCCCCTCCTTCCAGGCCCCCTCGAGCTCGATGGGGCCGTTGGAAACTGAGAAAGGGAAAAAATGGGATCAGAAACCCCAAAATCCCCCCAAAACACCCCAAAATCAGCCAAAAACACCCGAAAATCACCCAAAATCACCCCAAAA
>NW_026630050.1:0-1405 GCF_030028575.1 Malurus melanocephalus
CGGGCGGGCGCTGCGAGGGCTGCGCCGCGCTCCCCGCGCGCTGCCGCGCTCTCACCCAGCGCTGGCGGAGCAGCAACAAGTTTTGCATTTCAGCGATGAATTTCAGCCATCGGGGCTGCGCCAATGAGCGCCGCGGTCCGGGGCGGGGCTGCCGTTAAGGTGGCTCCGCCGCCGGCCCCGCGCCCCGCCCGCACCGCGCCCCGCACCGCCCCCCGTGCCCGGCGGCGCCGCTGCTCCCGGGATGCGCGGAGCGCAGAAGATCGGGGAGGTGCGCGGTGTCCCGGGGTCCTGGACTGGGTCGGGGGACACTGGGGCTGGGACCAAGTGGCGGGTGTGGGGAGCCACCGGCCGCACGGCGCACCGGGGCGAAACCCGCCCGGTATCCCCGGGCCGGGCGCAGGAGCGGCTCCGCTGGCCCGCCCCGAGCTGGGCACCGCACGGAGCCGCGCGGAAAGCGGGCGTTGCGGCAGCGGGGGGAGTCCCAGCCCTGTTCACTCGGAGGGACAAACACCCAYCAGGCTTGAGGGGGCCACAGACCGCCGGCGGGGCACGGCGCTTCAGGTGCTTGCGGCTGCACATGTCGATAGCTTAAAGAAATAGTAATGAATATTGCTCCCACCAAAAAAAATGAGATCTATAAATAAGCGGCTGAGGACTGTTTGTATATGGCAGGAGAGTTTTAACGGGATTTTTTTCTGCAGGATCAGGATGCTGCGCTGTGATTAAATATTGATTTTGTGTAATTAGTTTTCATGTGAACTATCCTCCTTGCTGATGGCCTGGAGATTTCAGAACTGGCGAAGAAATGGAATTGGACGTGGAAATTATTACTTAGCRAAGTGACAAGGGGCGGGGGGGCGCGGGGCTCGAGCTGCGGGGCAGGCACCGGGGTGGAAAACGAAGCACGAGCGGCGCGGCCGCGGCACAAAGGAACCAAGGGGATGTCTCGACCCTCGCTACGGGAACGGCGGCAGCGGAGGGAGGGATTGAGGGAGAAACGTCGCCGCCGGCCCCTGCAAAGGGGCAGCGGTCCGGACCGACAGCTGCGCCAGCCGGTGCCCCATCCCCCGGTCCCGCCGCGGCGGCGACTCACGGGCTGCCCCTCGCCCGGGGCTCCCCCAGCGCCGCCGCCGTCGCGCCCCCTCTGCGCCTGCGTGCGCGCCGTCGGAGCGGCTCTTCCGAACGGGCACAGCGACCCCTGGCGCCCGCCCGCACCCCACCAGGCTGAGAGGGGCTGCGCTCCCTGCCCTGCTCCGTGCTCCGCTCCGTGCCCCGCTCCGTGCCCCGCTCCGTGCCCCGCCGGGCGGAGAGGCCACGCTCCGTGCCCCGCTCCGTGCCCCGCTCCGTGCCCCCGCCCGGCCGAGAGGCTCTGCGCTCCGTGCCCCGCTCCGTGCCCCCGCCGGGC
>NW_026630051.1:0-1407 GCF_030028575.1 Malurus melanocephalus
GCAGAGAAGCATTGTCGAGAACCCTAGAGAAATAAGAGAGCTGTGCAATCACCAGCTGTATGAAGTTTAACAAGGGCAAGTGCTGGATTCTGCACTTGGGATGGAACAACCCTGGAAGTATGGAGAGACTGGGGAACAAGAGACTGGAAAGCAGTGCCATGGAAAGAGACCTGGAGATCCTGGCAGATGGCCAGTTGAATTTGAGTCAGCAGTGTCCTGGCAGCCAGGAGGGACAACCCTGTCCTGGGGGACATCAGACACAGCATCGCCAGCCGGGCAAGGGAGGGGATTGTCCCGCTCTGCTCTGACCTGGGTCGGCCTCACCTCCAGGGCTGGGGGCACTTTTGGCTGCCACAATTAAAAAAAAAAAAAAAATATATATATATATATATATATATATATATATATATATATAAAGCTATTGGAATGCATCCAAAGTAGGGGCACAAGGGTGGTGAAAGGCCTTGAGGTGAAGCCTTGTGAGGAGCAGCTGAGATCACCTGGAGGAGACTGAGGGGAGACCTCACTGCAGTGTGCGGGTTCCTCCGGAGGGGCTGTGCAAGGACAGGCACTGATCTCTTCTCTCTGGTGAACACTGACAGAACCCAAGGGAATGGCCTGAAACAGTGTCAGGGGAGGCTTAGGTTGGATACCAGAAAAGGGTTCTTCACCAAAGGGTAGTCAGGCACCGGAACGGGCTCCCCAGGGAAGTGGTAACAGCACCAGAGTGCACGAAGCATTTGGAAAACGCTCTCAGATATATGGTGTAATACTTGGGGCTGCCCTGTGTCGGGCCAGGAGCAGCACTTGGATGATCCTGGCGGTCCCTTCCAGCTCAGGATATCCTGTGATTCTGTGGGAGTCTGTGATTTGCCCTGACCCGGCTGTCCCGCGGAGGGGCCCTGCAGGGCACTCCCGCTGTCCCGGCCCCTGTCCCGGCTCCTGTCCCGGCCCCTGTCCAGGCTGCTGTCCCGGTGCCTCTCCCGGCTCCTGTCCCGGCTCCTGTCCCGGCTCCTGTCCCGGTTCCTGTCCCGGCTGCTGTCCCGGCTCCTGTCCCTGTTCCTGTCCCGGTCCCTGTCCCTGTTCCTGTCCCGGCTCCTGTCCCGGCCCCTGTCCCTGTTCCTGTCCCGGCTCCTGTCCCGGCCCCTGTCCCTGTTCCTGTCCCGGCTCCTGTCCCGGTTCCTGTCCCTGTTCCTGTCCAGCTCCTGTCCCGGCTCCTGTCCCTGTACCTGTCCCGGCTCCTGTCCCGGTTCCTGTCCCGGCTCCTGTCCCTGTTCCTGTCCCGGCTGCTGTCCCGGCCCCTGTCCCTGTTCCTGTCCCGGCCCCTGTCCCTGTTCCTGTCCCGGCTCCTGTCCCTGTTCCTGTCCCGGCTCCTGTCCCGGCCCCTGTTCCGGTTCCTGTCCCTGT
>NW_026630052.1:0-1430 GCF_030028575.1 Malurus melanocephalus
CTCTCTGAGGACATCATCCGACTTGTACCAGTCTGTGTATTCCTCTTTCTTTAATGATAGGAATGAGTCCCACCAATTTTGTCATTCCTAAACCTGCATCTCTGGTACTGGAATAGAGTATGGCATTGCAAGCACAGGATGGAAGATGGATCCATCTTCTGACTGCTGATTTTACTTACTGGTCAATGGATTCGAGGACCCCAGCTGGTGTGTCTTTGGGGTCTGCAAGGTAGATTAACCTTGAAAGGGTGTATATTTTCAAGGTATCAATATTTTGCAGAGGTTTGAGGGTGATTTCTCTGGTTGATCTAGCCATTTCTCAACTTTGGTGGAGGGTTTCATGTCCTTTTGAACTCCCTCTTCAATGCTCTTTTCAACATTCCCTTCTGGTACTTGCTGGCTATTGGTCTCGTGCCGACATTTAGCGTGAGATGGAGTTTACCACCTGCTTGTGGTGGTGCATTCTGTTCCCTTGGCTGTGGTTTCACTGGATAGTAGGTAGGGACAGTGGGAATCTCATTCATCCATTCACGCTTGTCACTAATTAAATGATGAGGTATTTGGCTTATAATCAAACACGTTTACATGTGTGTCCCTTTTCCGGGTTAAGTAAAGGTGGCCGGTCCACCTCTGTCCAGATCGGAATTGTGTCTAAGTTACAGGTTAAGGTAGGGTGACCCATCCACCTGTATGTCCAAATCAGTGACATTTAGACTCAAAGTGGAGGTACAACCTTGAAAGGATGAATATTTTCAAGGTGTCAATCTTGTGCAGAGGTTTGAAGGGTGATTTGTCCTGCTGGTGCAGCCACTTCTCAATTTTGGCAGATAATTCCGCTTTGGTAATGCCAGCCCAGGGATCAATTTGTAAGCCCATGTATTTTTCTGAGTCTCCCAGGGAGATCATATTCAGTGGGATGCTACCTACAGTCCTTGGAAGTCAATTGTTAATGGTATAAACATCTTTGGTGGATCTGGTGTAAAACCCATGACMCTTCTCACCCTGTGTTTTGAGACCAGTAAGATGGCAGAAGGTCTCTAAGATTTTGTTGTTCTTGACCATCCCCTTCCAGGAGTTGCTCAGCACAACCAGGTCATCTGCAAAGGCCATTGTGGTAACTTTAACCTTTCCATGTTGGTAACTTTCTTCTTTCTTTTCTGATTTACAAAGCAGAGGGCCTAATGGCCAGCTAAATAGCAATGGAGACATTGGATCTCCTTGTTTAACCCCTTTAAGGATCTTGATGGGATCTGATTTCTCTTTTTTAGTGTTAATACATGTAAAGGTATTGTCGTACACATCCTATATGAGTCAGATGATACGAGGGTCAACTGGTCTTTGATGCAGACCATTATGATATGTTGGTGGCTCACAGTATCAAAGGCCTTAGCTATGCCCACAAAGACAACTTCTATGTCCTTGTGTTCCCT
>NW_026630053.1:0-1416 GCF_030028575.1 Malurus melanocephalus
CAAATCCCCTCCAGAGTATACAAGCATATTATCTCTCGTTCTCTTGAGATACTTGAAAATATGCTTGACTGCCGTCCAGTGATCAGGACCAGGTTTCGATTGAAACCTGCTAACTATGCCAACAGCAAAACAAATATCTGGTCTAGTACAGAGCATTGCATACATGAGACTTCCAACTGCCGAGGCATATGGAACTCTACTCATGAATTGCTCTTCATGCTCATTCTTAGGAACTTGTTCCTTAGAAAGCTTGATTCCATGTCTGAAAGGTAACATACCTTTCTTGGAATCCTGCATGGAAAACCTAGACAAGATTTTGTCTATGTATGAAGCTTGGGATAATGCAATCGTTCTATTCTTTCTATCCCTTATTACTTGGATACCTAGAATAAAACTTGCTTCTCCTAAGTCCTTCATATCAAATTGTTTTGCTAACCATTCTTTTACTGATGTCAATACACCTACATCGTTTCCAATGAGTAGTATATCATCAACATAAAGAATCAGGAAAACCAACTTGTCGCCCTTAATCCTTTTGTATACACAAGGTTCGTCAGGATTCTGAATAAATCCAAAACCTTTGACAGCTTGATCAAACCTTATGTTCCAGGATCTGGATGCTTGCTTTAATCCATATATGGATTTCTGCAACTTGCATACCTTTTCCATTTGGCCCTTTTCAATGAATCCCTCTGGTTGCATCATGTAGATGCTTTCGTCAAGACTTCCATTTAGGAAAGCTGTCTTGACGTCCATTTGCCAAATCTCTAGATCTAAAGATGCTGCAATGGATAAGAGTATCCTAATGGATTTAAGCATGGCCACAGGAGAGAAGGTTTCCTCGTAATCGATACCTTCTTTCTGTGTATACCCTTTAGCTACCAATCTAGCTTTAAAGGTTTCCACCTTTCCATCCATACCTCTTTTCCTCTTGTATACCCACTTGCACCCAATGGGTTTTATCCCTTTAGGCAAGTCTACAAGGGACCAGACTTTGTTATCGAACATAGATTCAATCTCGGATTGCATTGCCTTTTGCCAATGGCGACTATCAACATCCTCCATAGCTTCCTTGTACGTATAGGGATCATCGTCGTCCGGGAGATTCTCCACTGATTCTCCCAGACCGATGTATCTTTCGGGTTGTGTTCTAACCCTCCCACTACGACGAGGAATGGTAGGTTGTTGATCTTGTGTTGGATCGGAACTTACAATTGGGTTAGGTTGTGTAACCTCTCGTGGAATTGTATCTCCTGACATCTCATTCAGGACAATTCTACTTCTAGGCACAAAATCATTCATATAGTCCTTTTCCAGAAATTTAGCATTTGTCGAAACAAATACTTTAAGATCTGAAGGACTATAGAAATAATATCCTTTAGTTTCTTTTGGATACCCTACAAATATACATGTTTC
>NW_026630054.1:0-1360 GCF_030028575.1 Malurus melanocephalus
GTTAACCTAATCCATACTGGGTATACTGGGAGCACTGATGAAGATTAACCCTCTCCACACTGGGTGTGCTGGGGAAGATTAACCCTCACCAGTGCTCCCAGTACACCCAGCACAGCACGGGTTAACTGTGACCAGTATAGCCAGTGTACTGGTATGTACTGGGTGTACTGGGTGTACTGGGAGCGCTGGGAAGGGTTGACCCTCTCTGGGTTTGTACTGGTCACAGTTAACCCGTGGTGTACTGGGTGTACTGGGAGCACTGGGATGGGTTAACCCTCTCCATACTGGGTGTACTGGGTATACTGGGAGCACGGGGAAGCGTTAACCGTCTCTGGGTTTGTACTGGTCACAGTTAACCCGTGCTGTACTGGGTATACTGGGAGCACTGGTGACGGTTAACACTCTCCATACTGGGTGTACTGGGTGTACTGGGAGCACTGGGGAGGGATAACCCTTTCCATACTGGGAGAACTGGTGCGGGTTAACTCTCTCTGGGTTCGAACTGGTCAGTTAACCCGTGCTGTACTGGGTATACTGGGAGTACTGGGTGGACTGGTGAGGGTTAACCCTCTCCATACTCGGTGTACTGGGTGCACTGGTCACAGTTAACCCGCTCTGTTCTGTGTATACTGGGGGTACTGGGAGCACTGGTGAGGGTTAACCCTCTCCATACTGGGTGTGCTGGGTGTACTGGGAGCACTGGTGAGGTTTAACCCTCTCTGGGTTTGAAGTGGTCACCGTCACTCGCTTGTATTGGGTATACTGGGTATACTGGGTGTACTGGTCACAGTTAACCCGCTCTGTACTGKGWRYACTGGGGGCACTGGGTGTACTGGGTATACTGGGAGCACTGGGGAGGGTTAAACCTCTCCATACTCGTTGCACTGGGTGTACTGGGTTTGTACTGGTCACAGTCACGTGCTCTGTACTGGGTGCACTGGGAGCACTGGTGAGGGTTAACCCTCTCCATACTGGGTGTACTGGGTGTACTGGTCACAGTTAACACATGCCATGCTGGGTATACTGGGAGCACTGGTGAAGATTAACCCTCTCCGTACTAGATGTACTGGGTATACTGGGTATACTGGTGAGGGTTAACCCTCTCTGGGCTTGTACTGGTCACAGTTAACCCGTGCTGTACTGGGAGCACTGGGTGTACTGGGAGTACTGGGAGCACTGGGGAGTGTTAACCCTCTCCATACTGGGTGTACTGGGTATACTGGGAGCACTGGGGAGTGTTAACCCTCTCCATACTGGGTGTACTGGGTATACTGGGAGCACTGGGGAGTGTTAACTTTCTCCATAGTGGGTGTACTGAGGTGTACTGGGTATACTGGGAGCACTGGTGAGGGTTAACCCT
>NW_026630055.1:0-1375 GCF_030028575.1 Malurus melanocephalus
CCTGGGGGCGGGGCCAAGGTGACCACACCCACCCCGGAACAAGCCACGCCCACCCAGGCCACGCCCACATTCATTAAACACACCCAGGCCACGCCCACCACAATTAAACCTGAAAAAAACCCCTCCTGGATCCATAAAACCCCACCCAGGCCACGCCCCCGAGAGCTTCCGGTGCCCTGGGGGCGGGGCCAGAGTGACCACACCCACATCGGACCCGGCCACGCCCATCCAGCCCACGCCCACATTCATTAAACCCAATTAAACCCATTCAAAACACCAAAAAACCCCACCCAGGCCACGCCCCCGAGCGCTTCCGGTGCCCTGGGGGCGGGGCCAAGGTGACCACACCCACCCCGGACCTGGCCACGCCCACCCATACCACGCCCACATTCATTAAACCCGGGAAAACCCACCCAGGCCACGCCCACTACAACCAAACCCACCCAGGCCACGCCCCCGAGCGCTTCCGGTGCCCTGGGGGCGGGGCCACACTGACCACACCCACCCAGGAACAAGCCACGCCCATCCAGACCACGCCCACCCAGTTAAACCCAATTAAACCCAATTAAACCCAATTAAACCCATTCAAAATTGGGGAAAAACCCACCCAGGCCACGCCCCCGAGCGCTTCCGGTGCCCTGGGGGGCGGGGCCAAGGTGACCACACCCACCCAGGCCACGCCCACAACCATTAAACCCACCCAGGCCACGCCCATCATGGCCACGCCCCCATGCGGTTAAGGGAGGGGAAAAAATGGGGGAAAATTGGGAAAAAATTGGGAAAAATTGGGGGAAAATTGGGGAAAAATTGGGAAAAATGGGGGAAAAATTGAGGAAAATTTGGGAAAAAAATTGCCAAAAAATGGGGGAAAATTGGGGAAAAATGGGCAAAAAATTGGGAAAAAATGGGGAAAAATTGGAAAAAAATGGGGAAAAATTGGAAAAAAATGGGGAAAAATTGGGGGAAAATCTGGGAAAAAAGGGGAAAAAATGGGGAATTTGGGGAATTTTGGGAAATTGAGGAAAATTGGGAAAAAATGGAGAAAAATTGGGAAAAATTGGGGGAAAATTGGGGAAAAATTGGGAAAAATGGGCAAAAAATTGGGAAAAAATTGGGAACTTTGGGAATTTGGGGAATTCAGGAAAATGGGGCAAAAATGGGGAAAAATTGGGAAAAACTGGGGAAAAATTGCCAAAAAAATGGGGAAAAATTGGGGAAAACTGGGGAAAAATTGGGGAAAAAATTGGGAATTTGGGGAATTTTGGGAATTTGGGAAAATGGGGGAAAAAATTGGGAAAAATTGGGGAAAAATTGGGAAAAAAATGGGAAAAATTGGGGAAAAATGGGCAAAAAATGGGGAAAATTGGGGAAAATT
>NW_026630056.1:0-1410 GCF_030028575.1 Malurus melanocephalus
TTAGAAAAGGGGATAGGGAGCAGAGCCTGGAAAACTTGTGAATTGTGGAATCCCAGAGTGCTTTGGGTTGGAAGAAACCTGAAAGCCCCTCTTGTCCCACCCCATCCATGGCAGGGACACCTCCCACTGTCCCAGGCTGCTCCCAGCCCCAATGTCCAGCCTGGCCTTGGGCACTGCCAGGGATCCAGGGGCAGYCACAGCTYCTCTGGGCARCCTTATTCCAACACACCTGGGCATGTTTCAGGTACACAACAAACCCAGGTGCTAAATGAACTTTTCATTTTGCTTTCCCCATCTCTCTCGGATCAGACGACCCTCAGTTAACATTTCAGTCAGGACCACCCACCCCGACACTTTTATTTCCAGAGCCATGGAGATGCCATCCTGAACATGCTCTTGAATGGGAATAGAGGAAAAAACTTCCTCCTACACCTTGTCCATTGTCCTCAACATCATTTTTCTCATTATCCTCCCCTTGGAGGAATAATCCAATCCCATTTTGTCACATTACTTCCAAAACGTGTAAAGGTCACAGAAAAGTACAGGCAGTGGAAGAGTGAGTTTAAATTACTTTCTCCCAGGATATATCCATTTATCCATCCATTTATCTCCCAGCAGGCACACCAGACTGGCTGGGCCATCCCAGGTTTCGTATCTCTAAGTAATATCAGAGAGGTTTTAATCAAACAGTGGAGTGCCTAAAGTCAACTTCCTTCCAAAGYGTGTTTTAAGGAGATCTGAACCAACTTTATCCTGGCTCCTGTAATTGTTAGAGGAGAACATCTGAAGGCAACATCCTTCTCCAAGGCTTTTAACGAGTTTCTGCCGTTTTAATTGGCAACTCACTGCTGCCTTATTTTTCCTTGCAAATTATCCCTGTTACCAAGTGCTGTCATTCCTGGGGCTGCAGCGAGCACTGCACAGGACTCCATTAAAAATAAAAAGCAGCAGTGGAAAATTCAAACTCATCCAGGCTTGGCAAGGGATTGCCGAGCTCCTGCCTTAATCCCACTGCTGCACCGGGTTTTGTACAATTAGTGCAGCTGGCAAGCACGGCAGCTCGAGGAACTCTTGTGCTGCCTTTGGAGGGCCAGCAAAAAGATTTACATAATTTAGAGTTTAATAACTTCAACCTCTGTTGTGTTTTTTTTTGGTTTTTTTTTGCTAATAGCTCTCCTGAAAACATGGGCTGGTGTGGAGTGTAACTCCCCTGAAATCATCAGCCTTGAACGGAGATGTTTCTGTAAGAGGGTTTAATTTGAATTTTGCCCCAGGACAATCACTTTCAGTTGTTAAGGCCACTTCTAAAATAAGCAGAACATCCTTAGAGGATGGAGAATCTGCTCCTTTCACAGAATCCTCCCTAAATCACCTGCAAAAATCAGCTCCACACTTTAGGAGGAACGAGCA
>NW_026630057.1:0-1401 GCF_030028575.1 Malurus melanocephalus
CAGGTGTCCCCGCGGTGCCACCCCCGGCCATGCTCCGCCGTGTCCTGCTCGCTGTCCCCAAGTGTCCCCTGGGTGTCCCCCCCCGGCGGCGCTGCCACCCGCGGCCACCCCCCCCGCGGGACATGGCTGTCCCCAACGCGTCCTGGAGCGAGCCCATGCGGCGCCACTACGGCCACCTGCTGAGCACCATGGGACACGGCTGGACACGGCTGCCGTCCTTCCGCCGCGCCCGCCACCACTTCCCCGGTGGGTGGCAATGTCCCCAAATGTCACCAGTGTCACCAACCCCCCCTGTCACCGTGTCCTGAGTGTCCCCAGTGTCCCCTGTCACCTGCTGACCACAGCTGGACACGGCTGGACACGGCTGCCGTCCTTCCGCCGCGCCCGGCATCACTTCCCCGGTGTGTCACGGTGTCCCCAAGTGTCACCAGTGTCACCAAATGTCACCAGTGTCACCAAACCCCCCTGTCACCGTGTCCTGAGTGTCCCCAGTGTCCCCAGTGTCCCCTGTCACCTGCTGAGCACCATGGGACACGGCTGGACACGGCTGCTGTCCTTCCGCCGCGCCCGACACCACTTCCCCGGTGGGTGGCAATGTCCCCAATGTCACCAGTGTCACCAGTGTCACCAAATGTCACCAAACCCTCCTGTCACCGTGTCCTGAGTGTCCCTAATGTCCCCTGTCACCTGCTGAGCACCATGGGACACGGCTGGACACGGCTGCCGTCCTTCCGCCGCGCCCGGCACCACTTCCCCGGTGTGTCACGGTGTCCCCAAGTGTCACCAGTGTCACCAAACCCTCCTGTCACCGTGTCCTGAGTGTCCCCAGTGTCCCCAGTGTCCCCAGTGTCCCCAGTGTCCTCTGTCACCTGCTGGACACGGCTGCCGTCCTTCCGCCGCGCCCGCCACCACTTCCCCGGTGGGTGGCAATGTCCCCAAGTGTCACCAGTGTCACCAAACCCCTGTCACCGTGTCCTCAGTGTCCCCAGTGTCCCCAATGTCCCCAGTGTCCCCAATGTCCCCTGTCACCTGCTGAGCACTGCCACCGGCCACGGCTGGACACGGCTGCCGTCCTTCCGCCGCGCCCGACACCACTTCCCCGGTGGGTGGCAATGTCCCCAAATGTCACCAGTGTCACCAAACCCCCTGTCACTGTGTCCTGAGTGTCCCCAGTGTCCCCAGTGTCCTCAAATATCCCCAGTGTCCCCAATGTCCCCAGTGTCCCCAGTGTCCCTGTCACCTGCTGGACACGGCTGCCGTCCTTCCGCCGCGCCCGACACCACTTCCCCGGTGGGTGGCAGTGTCCCCAATGTCCCCAAATGTCACCAGTGTCACCAAACCCCCCGTCACCGTGTCCCCAGTGTCCCCAATGTCCCCTGTCACCTGCTGGACACGGCTGCC
>NW_026630058.1:0-1456 GCF_030028575.1 Malurus melanocephalus
ATAGCTGACATCACCAATGACTTCCATTGAAACCTGTGATATTGCTCAAGTCTATTACCTGGGGAGTTGAGCTCTGTGCTTCTTCTAGCTGATCACTCTCTGGGAAGTCTCTGCAGGCTGCTCCATCACTCACCCAAACACCARTCCCTCCCCTTTCAGAGGAAATTACCCCCAGCCAAAAATGCAGCAAAATAACAAGGATCTAAAYGGGGCAGGYAGAAAGTCCCTTTCCTGCATATGWCAGGCTCTTTTTTCTTCTTGTCACTCAGCCTGATGTTTCTTCTCCACCTTACACTCATTCAAGCAGAGAGTTTCAAGGTCTTGGAAAATAGCTTTGCTGCAGAGACTCCTACAYGAACAAAATTCTCAGAGCTGCCATCATTACAACATCTTCTTCAAATTTTATTAAATGCTTACAAAAAAAAGAAAATCCAGGGGAAGAAAACTTTAAGCACAAAGCACACTGATGCAGGAGCAGAAACARGCTGCCCTCCCTCCAGGAGGGTAGAAATAAGTTGCAAAATTATGCTGACATGGGAAGAGGGTAGGAATGAGACTTTAAAGAGGGGGTGGGGGACATGTTAACAGCACAAAGTATGAAGACATGGGAGAGTTCAGAAACAGTCCCAGGAGCTGCTTTGCAGACCAGAAGCACCACTCTTGAGGGACTCAGTTTCCCCAAGTTCACAGCAAACCTTGGGCTCCWCAACAATTCACTAAGGATGCTGTATCACCAAGACAGCTCCCAGCATCAGCCATTTCCCAGACATCCTGCTCAGCTTTGGGAATGCAGCTGGCAAGGTATCAAGGTGCCACCACATCTGACTTGTGGAAGTGTTTCAGTCACTGGCACTGGAGCCCACRGGTTAGACAATAAGCAAATCACTTTCCCAGAGAAGGGAGATAATACCAGTGGGTCAGGACTCCTCACTGGGAAAGGAGACCTCCAATCCACCATGGACAGGTAGAGGAAGSCAGCAGCTACTTGAAAGCAAGCTGCTATTGCCCTGCTGAGACAGMAAAGTGGCAGGAACATTTTGGCATGGGTACATAATTGTGATTAAAGGATGAGCTGGGAACTAATTTTAAAAAAAAAAATTGGACTAAGTTGAATTTGATGTATATAGAGACCAGTAGGTGGAGGTCCCTCAAGGCAGATGCTGTAGAGGGACAGAGGCTGCATCATGAACAGGGGAASACTTGACCCACAGCTGGCACCAACAGGGTGACAGTCTTCTCACACTCAGGACCTGCCCACTGCCCTCCTCTCAAACACCAATTCTTCTACCAGATTCCTGCCAAGTTCCTTCTCTGCCACCTCCCAGCCAAGGGGCCCAAAAGGAAAAATTCTTAATCACATAACAAAAGCCTTGCCTGCTCAGCAGGGCAGCAGATCCCTCTCTTCCAACACTTAAGAGGAGAGGGAACAGAGCCACAGCCTCTCATCTCCATAGCA
>NW_026630059.1:0-1380 GCF_030028575.1 Malurus melanocephalus
CGGGAAAATCGATGGTTACGGAGTTGGAGCCAAAATTCCCGGGAAAATCGGACGTGGAATTCCTGGGAAAATCGATGGCGGAATTCCCAGGAAAATCAATTGTGGAATTCCCAGGAAAATATGAACTGGAATTCCTGGGAAAATCAATGGTTCCTTATTTGGATCCAGAATTCCTGGGAAAATTGGACATGGAATTCCCGGGAAAATCGACGGCGGAATTCCCAAGAAAATTAATGGTTCCCAAATTGGAGCCGGAATTCCCGGGAAAATCGATGGTTCCCAAAATTCCCAGGAAAACTGATTGCGGAATTCCCGGGAAAATTGAAGTTGGAATTCCCGGGAAAATCAATGGTTCCCAAAATTCCCAGAAAAATTTGAGCCAGAATTCCTGGGAAAATCAATGGTTCCTAAAATTCCCGGGAAAATGGGAACCGGAATTCCCGGGAAAATGAGTTTGGGAATGGAACGGAAAAATTTGGGAATTAAATGGAAAAATTTGGGAATTCAATGGGAATTTTTGATCCCAGTGGGAATTAAATGGAAAATCTGGGAATTAAAAGGAAAAAATTGGGAATTGAAAGGGAAAATTTGGGAATTAAAAGGGAATTTCTGCTCCAGGTGGGAATTTATTGGGAAAATTTGGAAATTAAATTGAAAATCTGGGAATTAAAAGGGAATTTCTGATCCCAGTGGGAATTAAATAAGAAAATTTGGGAATTAAAAGGGAAAAATTGGGAATTTTAATGGAAAAAATTGGGAATTCAATGGAAAAAATTGGGAATTAAAAGGGAAAAATTTGGGAATTAAATGGAAAAATTTGGGAATTTAGTGGGAAATTTGGGAATTAAAAGGGAATTTCTGCTCCAGGTGGGAATTTAATAGAAAATTTGGGAATTTTAATGGAAAAATCTGGGAATTAAATGGAAAAAATGGAAATTAACTAGAAAATTTGGGAATTAAAAGGGAAAAATTGGGAATTCAATGGAAAAAATTGGGAATTAAAAAAGTGAAAAATTTGGGAATTTTAATGGGAAAGTTCAGGAATTTTAATGGAAAAATTTGGGAATTTTAATGGGAAAAAATGAGAATCAAATGGCAAAATTTGGGAATTAAATGGGAAATTTGGGAATTAAATGGAATATTTGGAAATTCAATGGAAAATTCAAGAATTAAGTGAAAAATTTGGGAATTAAAATGGAAAATTTGGGAATCTCCGCTCCCGCCGGGAATTCCGGGAGAAATTCGGGAATTTCGGGAATTCCGGGAGAAATTCGGGAATTTCGGGAATTCCGGGCGTTTCCATCGGGATCTTCCTCATCCCGGGATTTCGGCTCTTCCCGAGGTCCTGGAAAAGAGGGAGAAAGTTGGAAATTTCATCCC
>NW_026630060.1:0-1416 GCF_030028575.1 Malurus melanocephalus
GGGGGCGGGGCCGCCCCTCCCCCACGGCGATGGCGCCGCCCGGGGCCACCATGATGGGGACGGTGGTGACATTGGTGACGTCATTGATGACGTCATTGGGGACATCAGAGGTATTAGGGACATCGGTGGTGTTGATGACGTCATTGATGATGTCACTGGAGACATTGGGGACACTGGTGGCATTGATGACGTCATCGGTGGCGTTGGTGGCGCTGATGACGTCATTGATGATGTCATTTGGAACATTGGTGGTGTTGATGACGTCATTGATGATGTCACCGGGGACATTGGTGGCGTTGGTGACGTCATTGATGATGTCATTGGGGACATTGGTGGCGTTGGTGGCATTGATGACGTCATTGATGATGTCACCGGGGGCATCGGTGGCATTGATGACGTCATTGATGACGACATTGGGGACATCGGGGGTGGCACCCACGGGGTCTCCCGAAGTGTCCCCGGAGCAGTTGGTGGCACCGGGCGTGGCCGCCGCCTCCATGGTGACGTCACCGGGGGTGGCCACGAGGATTTTGTCACCTCCTGGGGACACCGTGACCGATGTCACCACGGTGGTGGCATCTCCAGGGACGTCACTGAGGTGTCCCAAAGTGTCCCCAGGGCCATCGGTGGCTCTGGGATCCTCTGTCCCCTCCATGGTGACGTCACCAGGGGTGGCCTCAAGAACTTTGTCACCTCCTGGGGACACCGTGACCGATGTCACAATGGTGGTGGCATCTCCGGTGGCTTCGTCCAGATGTCCCAAAGTGTCCCCAAGGCCATCAGTGACATTGGGATCTTCTGTCCCCTCCATGGTGACGTCACCGGGGGTGGCCACGAGGATTTTGTCACCTCCTGGGGACACTGTGACCGAGGTCACCGCGGTGGTGGCATCTCCGGTGACGTCACTGAGGTGTCCCAAAGTGTCCCCAAGGCCGTTGGTGGCTCTGGGATCCTCTGTCCCCTCCATGGTGACGTCACCGGGTGTGGCCACAAAAATTTTGTCACCTCCTGGGGACACCGTGACCGACGTCACCACGGTGGTGGCATCTCCGGTGGCGTCATTGAGATGTCCCAAAGTGTCCCCAACGCCATCGGTGACAACGGGATCCTCTGTCCCCTCCATGGTGACGTCACCGGGGGTGGCCACGAGGATTTTGTCACCTCCTGGGGACTCTGTGACCGATGTCACCATGGTGGTGGCATCTCCGGTGGCTTCGTCCAGATGTCCCCAAGTGTCCCCAAGGCCACCGGGCGTGGTCACCGCATTTGTCACCTCCATGGTGACGTCACCGGGGGTGGCCACAAGAACTTTGTCACCTCTTGGTGACTCTGTCACAGGTGCCACCACGGTGGTGGCATCTCCGGTGGCCTCGAGGACATCAGGGACGCGTCCCAAAGTGTCCCCAGAGCAGTTGG
>NW_026630061.1:0-1366 GCF_030028575.1 Malurus melanocephalus
AAAGGAAGCACAAGAGGAGGAATGTAAGAAAATGAAGGCTTTGCTTGCAGCCCTGACAGAGGAGTTCGAGACTTCTATTGCCAATTCGAAAAACTTGCTGCAAAAAGAGCAAAATAGGTAAAAAAAAAGTTTAAATTCAAAGAGTTATCTTTCAGGTTGCTGTTCATGACAAAATGAAGAGTAATTGGAAATGAAGCTGAAATCTGAAGATTTTTTGACACAGTGRTCTTAATGCAGAGAATTKAWTGTAATTTTTTTTAATTTGTGCTMGCTGGTACTGGTCTATAAAAAAGTAAATTTTTGCTCCCTCAACTCTCACAATTTTTTCTTTAAGAAATAAGATTTGTGTAAGTATGTATTTTTTTTACTTTTATGTCTGTTGTTCTGAAGTTGTGAAAGTAAAATTTGATATGTGTTGCAGGCAGTTATATCATCTGCCTGTTGAAAGGTAAATGTTCTTGAAGTGCTTGTGGTAAGATTATGTCTTCTTGTCCTTTAAGTTTCAAATGCCGTGCTTTAAACTCTACAAATCCAGTATTTTTTTAATTTGCATTTTCTTAGATTAGAGAAATATGAAGATGAGTCAAAGCATTAATGAATATCTTGCAATACTTTATGGCTACAACTGCCACCATTGTAACGTGTCAGCTTGAGTTTAATCCTGCTGGAATAAAGCAGTCTGGTGCAAATGCACATTTGAGAAYGTTGACAGGAGTCGCTAACACAGGAAGTAATTTTTAGGACTTATTAATGTTTGAAATATCTCTTTCAGATGAATAATTTAAAGGAAGAGGTGGAAAATGAACCGGATGCATTGAAGAGTTGCAGCAGGATTTGTGTACAGATTTTACAGTTCACTAATACATAAAACACATGGTACTTTGGGGTGACTTACTTTTCAACAGTTTTTGTCTGCTGTGACATTTTGAGAGATTCCCACAGAATTTTAAATTTTTCCTTACTTATCCTAACTCTGAGCAAATTAAGAAGTCATCTTTGGAATGACTTGATTTGTTAAATAATCCTTAATTTGAAAAAAAGCAATTAAAAATAATGTCTTCAATAAGTTTCTGCTTTTTTTTCATTTACTACATAGCATTATTTATGTACTTGTAATATCTATCTCAGTTAGCATTAGTAGAAGAGAATTCTGCACTAGCACAAATTATAGTAACTTCACTGTAAAATGTGTAACTTGTACTCTTTGTCATGACATCTTCACACCTGTCAGCAGCATTTGAATTCCCATTGTGCATCTCATTTGTTATTCCCTCTTGTTACTAACTGAGCAGTGTGGGTGAGGTGTGTGGCCTGGGCGTGTGCTCAGGGAGAAGTTGTATAAGAATGAAACTGAATAGAAAAAATA
>NW_026630062.1:0-1440 GCF_030028575.1 Malurus melanocephalus
CCCAACACTCGGGAAGCACAGGAGGGACCCCCCAGCCCATGAGCTTCTCACTCAGGTGGCAGCAGGAGAGACCAGGGACAGGGATATGGCCAAAGGACAGAACCAGAGGACAAGGACAGGGCACAGCCTGTGGCAGGAGACCTGCCCAGGGCTGGGGGCAGATGGGGGTTGTTGGTCCTGGCCACTGCTGGAGCCAAGCAGAGCATGAGGCCTCTTCCAGATACCTGGAAAGAGACAGCCCCCTGTCCTACTGGGGTGACACTGTCCCCTCCCTCCAGGCCACAGAGGTGGCCCTGCACACACCCAGATCTTCTCTGCGGGTGTTTTTGGGCATCTGTGTTGGTGCTGTTCCATCCTGGCGATCCTGAGGCTCCTTTCTATTCTGCTGTAACAGATGATCATCTTCTTCCTGCTCGTGCTTACCAGGATCTGGCCCCTGAGGCAGGTCTGTATGGGTTCCTGATCCGTCCTCAGCACCCTGGGTCTCTTCTGCAGTCTCACTCTTGGAGCCAAATCCACACTCACCCTTTTGACTCCCTACAGGAGTCAAGGTACAAGAGGCATTTCTCTGCTTTTCATTAACAGAACCTTACACTCAAAGGATGTGTACATCCCCAGCAGCCTCTACATCTCTGACAACGAATTCCTTCTTTATACCTTGACTCCCTGCACGCTTAGAAGACACATGTTTCTTGTGAGACATCAGCAGTGGTGGCAGAACCTCGTCGAGTCCAGGTTCCAGTGCAGTTTTACAGCCACTGTCCTGGCAGACTGTGAAGCACAAGATGAGATGTCCCAGCTGTTCCCAGTCCCGCGGTTCCCCCAGGCTCAGGGAGGCGCTGCCAGCTCAGCCCTGTCCTGTCCCTGCTCCCCGGGGACGCTGCGGCAGCACCTGCGGGACACAAGCGCAGCCTCCGGGAGCTCCGGACCGGGACAGGCGGGGACAGCGCCCGGGAGCTGCCGAATGCGGGCACGGGGCAGCTGCGGATCGGGCTCAGCCTCCCGAGGGGGAAGGAGCGGCAGCGCTGAGGGGGCTCAGGATTGTCCCCGGCATCCCCTGCCCTGGCAGGTCGGAGCCCGGGGACACCGAGCATTGGCAGAGCCCTTTGTATCCCTGACTGGGAACAGGAGGCGGCTCCTGGTATGGAAAGGAGAACTTGGCTCCATCCCCGGGAAACCGCGCGGGACGAGGCTCTTCCTACCTCCAGCCACCGAGAGCGTCATCAATTCCAGTTTCGACTGTGAGTGACGATAAAGTTTATCCTGTCCCACGCCAGCCCCGGACAGGGACACTTCCCGCTGGACCAGTGGCTCCCAGCCCGGTCCCGCATGGCCGGGAACAGTCCCGGGGATGGGAGAGCCACCTCCGTCATCCTACCGACAGCAACCGGGACGAGCCAGCGCTGCTCCGGCACCGGCTCCTGCCGAGGCATCAGCGGG
>NW_026630063.1:0-1461 GCF_030028575.1 Malurus melanocephalus
CCTCGGTGACAGAGCTCCAGGTGACCCTGTCCCCACCCTGACCACCATTGTCCCTCCAGAGAGCTGCCAGGACCTGGCTGATGGCTCCGTGTGCTCTCCTCAGTGACAGGAACTCCAGGTGACCCTGTCCCCACCCTGACGACCATTCCCCAGGACCACGCTGATGGCTCCATGTGCTCTCCCTCGGTGACAGAACTCCAGGTACCCCTGTCCCCACCCTGACCACCATCACCTCTCCCAAGAGCTGCCAGGACCTGGCTGATGGCTCCGTGTGCTCTCCTCGGCACAGGAGCTCCAGGTGACCCTGTCCCCACCCTGACCACCATTGTCCCTCCGGGAGAGATGCCAGGACCTGGCTGATGGCTCCATGTGCTGTCCCTCGGTGACAGGAGCTCCAGGTGACCCTGTCCCCACCCTGACCACCATTGCCCCTCCGGGAGAGCTGCCAGGACCTGGCTGATGGCTCAGTGTGCTCTCCCTCGGTGACAGAGCTCCAGGTATCCCTGTCCCCACCCTGACCACCATTCCCTCTCCAGAGAGCTGCCAGGACCAGGCTGATGGCTCCGTGTGCTCTCCTCGGTGACAGAGCTCCAGGTGACCCTGTCCCCACCATTCCCTCTCCAGAGAGCTGCCAGGACCACGCTGATGGCTCCGTGTGCTCTCCCTTGGTGACAGAGCTCCAGGTGACCCTGTCCCCACCCTGACCACCATTCCCCAGGACCAGGCTGATGGCCCCATGTGCTGTCCCTCAGTGATGGGAGCTCCAGGTATCCCTGTTCCCACCCTGACCACCATTGTCCCTCCAGAGAGCTGCCAGGACCAGGCTGATGGCTCCATGTGCTGTCCCTTGGTGACAGAGCTCCGGGTGACCCTGTCCCCACCCTGACCCCCATTGTCCCTCCAGGAGAGCTGCCAGGACCAGGCTGATGGCTCAGTGTGCTCTCCTCAGTGACAGGAGCTCCAGGTGACCCTGTCCCCACCCTGACCACCATCACCTCTCCAGAGAGCTGCCAGGACCAGGCTGATGGCTCCGTGTCCTCTCCCTCGGTGACAGAGCTCCAGGTGACCCTGTCCCCACCCTGACCACCATTCCCCAGGACCAGGCTGATGGCTCCGTGTCCTCTCCCTCACCGACAGGAACTCCAGGTGACCCTGTCCCCACCCTGACCCCCATTCCCTCTCTGGAAGAGCTGCCAGGACCAGGCTGATGGCTCCATGTGCTCTCCTCGGTGACAGAACTCCGGGTGACCCTGTCCCCACCCTGACCACCATTCCCTCTCCAGAGAGCTGCCAGGACCAGGCTGATGGCTCCATGTGCTCTCCCTCGGTGACAGAGCTCCAGGTCACCCTGTCCCCACCCTGACCACCATTCCCCAGGACCAGGCTGATGGCTCCGTGTGCTCTCCTCGGTGACAGAGCTCCAGGTTAACCCTGTCCCCACCCTGACCACCATTGTCCCTC
>NW_026630064.1:0-1427 GCF_030028575.1 Malurus melanocephalus
TCCTGGGTGCTGCTCAGGGCTCCTCCTCCCTGCACCCACCCCTGAGGGCAGCCCTGGGTGGGTTTTGTGAACTCCAGATGGATTTTTGGGATGGGTTTAGCCATCCCCACCCTTTCTCTGGATGTAGAGGGGAGCTGATTTGCTGTATCCACCGATTGCTCAGCCCCAAACCGAGCATGGAGACTTTCCTGGAGGGTTTTGAATGGATTCCCTGATTCAGGAGAGCTGGGTGTGCTCTCAGGAGAGCTCTGTCACACGGAGGGGGCTGAGAGATATCTTTGTGCTGGTTTTCTTTTATSTTTCTGCTGCTGTGGAGTGTCCCTGGGACTGAATCCCTCAAAGGGCTCATCCCTGGACTGAGGGAGATCATCACAAGGCAAACCCTCCCTGGACTGACTGCTCTTTATTCTCCAGTTCACAAAGAGAATGTTTCCAGCCTCTACCTCTGTCTCTCATTCCTCTTTTTTTTTTTTTTTTTTTTTTTTTTTTTTTTTTTTTTTTTTTTTTTTTTTTTTTTTTTTTTTTCACAGCTGCCTGCAGTGATTTTCCTGTGTGCAAACCCTGCCAGGCCTTACCCYGGATCTGAGCTGCTTTTAAAGGACAAAAATGACTTTTGTCACTTTTTGACTTTGCACCCAGCGGGGTTAGAGGGAATTCAGGATTGGGGTGAAAAGGTTCAGATGTGTCCCAAAGACGCTGTGGCTGTCCCTGAAGTGTCCCAGGCCAGGCTGGACAGGGCTTGGAGCACCCATGGAGGGGTGAATGGATAAATTTTCCTGTGCCTTTTACCACCCATAGCAGGGGTGAATGGATAAATTTTCCAGCCCCCATGGAGGGGTGAATGGATAAATTTCCCTGTGCCTTTCCCCACCCATGGAGGGGTGAATGGATAAATTTTCCTGTTCCTTCCAGCACCCATGGAGGGATGAATGGATAAATTTTCCTGTTTCTTTCAGCCCCCATGGAGGGGTGAATGGATAAATTTTCCTGAGCCTTTCCCCACCCATGGAGGGGTGAATGGATAAATTTTCCTGTTCCTTCCAGCACCCATAGCAGGGGTGAGTGGATAACCTTCCCAGTGCCTCCCAGCCCACACCAGTCTGGGTTCTGGGTTTGCCCTCTTGCTCTGCTTTCAGATGAAGGGCAGTGATCCTTTGCTTGTTCTTCCTTCCCAAAAAACCACAGTTGGAAGTTTTGGCATCAGAAACTCCATCTTTGGATAGGAACAGCTTGTGGATGTTGTGTAAATACCAGAAAACACATTGACTGAAGAACTGTAGAGAGGAAATGATATTTTCCAGGAGGAATGCTGCTCCATCCTTCTCTCCACCGAATTTTCCAGAGGTCTCCTCCTGCCAGAGAGGTGGGAGAGCYTCCTGAGGAGCCCAAGGCAACTCCCAGCAGCATCCAGAGACTGAAAAAAGGGC
>NW_026630065.1:0-1364 GCF_030028575.1 Malurus melanocephalus
TCCCCCCCACCCCAAATTCATCCACAGCTGCCGTTGCTGCAACAGAGACCACACCCACACAAACCACGCCCCATTCCTGACCACACCCACACAAACCACGCCCATTCCTGACCACGCCCACACAAACCCCGCCCATTTCCGGTTGTACAGTCACAAACCCCGCCCATTTTTTCAGCCACGCCCACACAAACCACGCCCATTTCCGGCTGCACAATTCACAAACTCCGCCCATTTTTGACCACGCCCACGTAAACCACGCCCATTTCCGGCCGCACAATTCACAAACTCCGCCCATTTTGACCACACCCACGGAAAGCCACGCCCATTTTCGCTGTACAATCACAAACCCCGCCCATTTTCTGGCCACGCCCACATAAAACCACGCCCATCTATGACCACGCCCACACAAACCACGCCCGTTTATGGCCCCGCCCACCCCGCCATGGGGGCGGAGCTATGCGGTCCCGGAAGGGGCGGGGCCGGGAGGGGGCGGGGCCGGCGCGAGGGGGGCGGGGCCGTGACGGCGCTGGTGCCGCCTCAGCCCCGCCCCCGAGGCGAAGCTCCGCCCACAGAGCGCGCAAGGGAAGGGGCGGGGCCCCGCCGCCATCTTGGAACCCGCCGCCATCTTGGATTCGGTGGCCATCTTGGAACCGGCCGCCATCTTGGATTCGGCCGCCATCTTGGATTCGGCGGCCATGTTGGATTTGGCGGCCATATTGAATTCAGACGCCATGTTGAGGGCGGCCATGTTTGTGTCGGCCATATTGGTGGCGGCCATATTGTTTTTCGCAATGACGGCCATATTGTTTCCCACAACGGCGGCCATATTGCTGCTGGCGGCCATGTTCCCGGCGGCCATATTGTTTCCTCCAACATCCACCATATTCCCGGCGGCCATATTGTTTCCCACAGCATCAATCACGCTCCCGGCGGCCATATTGGTGGCAGCCATATTGCTGGCGGCCATATTGTTTCCCACAGCCTCAATCATGCTCCCGGCGGCCATATTGGTGGCAGCCATATTGCCAGCAGCCATATTGGTGGCAGCCATATTGCCGGCGGCCATATTGGTGGCAGCCATATTGGTGGCGGCCATACTGCTGGCAGCCATATTGGTGGCAGCCATATTGCCAGCAGCCATACTGTTTCCCACAGCATCAATCACACTCCCGGCGGCCATATTGGTGGCAGCCATATTGTTTTCCCCGACAACTGCCACGCTCCCGGTGGCCATATTGGTGGTGGCCATATTGCCGGCAGCCATATTGGTGGCAGCCATATTGGTGGCAGCCACGCCCCCGGCGGCCATATTGCCCTCCCCCTCCCCCTCCCCGTCCCTCCCGTGCGTCCTCTCGTGCTTCCTG
>NW_026630066.1:0-1340 GCF_030028575.1 Malurus melanocephalus
GTGAGAAGCCGCACCAGTGCTCGGTGTGCTGGCGTTCTTTCTCTCTCCGCGATTACCTGCTGAAGCACATGGTGACGCACACGGGCGTCCGCGCGTTCCAGTGCTCCGTCTGCTGCAAGCGTTTCACCCAGAAGAGCTCTCTCAACGTCCACATGCGCACGCACCGCCCCGAGCGCTTCCAGTGCCGCCTCTGCGCCCGTGGGTTCTCGCACCGGACGCTGCTGGAGCGCCACGCCGCCGCCGCGCACCCCGGACACACGGCCGAGGGACAGACAGAGGGACAGCCACCGGAGGCACTGGACGCTGGGATGGGCAGTGGGATGGGCAGTGGGATGGACATTGGGATGGATGTTGGACTGGGTGCGGGGCCGGGCGTTGGGATGGACGTTGGGCTGGATGCTGGCATGGGCACTGGACCGGGCACTGGACCAGGAGTTGGGCCAGGTGTTGGGCCAGGCACTGGTCTGGGCGTTGGACTGAGCACTGGGCCGAGTGTTGGGCCAGGAGTTAGGCCGGGCACTGGGTCGGGCACTGGACCGGGCATTGGGCCGGGCGTTGGGCCGAGTGTT
The DNA here is from genome assembly GCF_030028575.1 of Malurus melanocephalus. NCBI lineage: Eukaryota > Metazoa > Chordata > Aves > Passeriformes > Maluridae > Malurus > Malurus melanocephalus. The sequence goes on from NW_026630066.1 coordinate 570, forward strand.
GAGCTGGGCAGTACGCCAGGCACTGGCCTGGTCACAGGACTGGGCACTGGACCAGGCACTGGGCCAGGAGTTGGGCCAGGCACTGGCTTGGTCACTGGACTGGGTGCTGCATCAGGCACTGGCCTGGTCACTGGGCTGGGCACTGGGCCGGGCACTGGACCAGGCTCTGGACCGGCCGTTGGACTGGGCACTGGGCCAGGAGTTGGGCCAGGTGTTGGGCTGGGCACTGGGCCGGGCTCTGGGCCAGCCATTGGACTGGGCTCTGGGCCGGGCATTGGGCCGGGAGTTGGGCCGGGAGTTGGGCCAGGAGTTGGGCCAGGAGTTGGGCCAGGAGTTGGGCCAGGCATTGGACCGGACACTGGACTGGACACTGGTCTGGGCACTGGACCGGGCTCCGGACCGGGCAGTGGGCCAGGTGCTGGACTGGGCTCTGGGCCGGGCTCCGGACCGGGCTCTGGACTGGGCACTGGGCCGGGCTCTGGACCGGGCGCTGGCCCCGCTCACACGGCCTGAGGACGGCGGACGCTGCCCACCTGAACTGCCTCGAGGGTCCGCGGGAGCGGCCGGGGTGAGAACGGGAGTGGTCAGCGATGGCCGAAATCACAGAATGGAGCTTCAGCAGTGTGGGAATGGTCAGTGATGGCCAAAATCATGGAGTGGAGCCTTGGGAGAGCGGGAATGGTCAGTGATGGCCGAAATCACAGAATGGAGCTTCAGCAGTGTGGGAATGGTCAGCGATGGCCAAAATCATGGAGTGGAGCCTTGGGAGAG
>NW_026630067.1:0-1381 GCF_030028575.1 Malurus melanocephalus
GATTTTTTTTGGATTTTCCATGATTTTTTAAAAAAATTTTGGGAATTTTCCCAACTCCGCAGCTCCAGGATTGCGAAGATGAAATCCGCTCCGACRTCCGGCTCCTCCTCTCCGTTTATCCCGAGCAATCGTTCACCGGCCGAGCCGTGGCCAGGATATTCCACGGAATCGGTGAGAAAAAATTCCCAAAATTCCCAAAAATCCCAAAATTGAAAAAATTCCCAAAAATTTGGAAATTCAAAAAATTGTTTTTAATTYCCCAAAATTCACATATTTGGAAAATTCCCAATATTTCCAAATTTCCCAATTCCTAAAAGAATCAAAAGTTCCCACATTTCCAAAATCCCTGAAATTAAAAAATTCCCCAAATTCAAAAAATTCCCAAAATTTCTGATATTCCCAAAATTTCCCAAAATTCCCAGATTTCCCAATTCCCAAAAGTCCCAAAATTTAAAAAAGACCCAAAAATCTGGAAATTCAAAAAATATGAAAATTTTTAAAAATTCCCATGTTTGCAAAATTCCCCAAATTCCCAAAATGCCCCAAATTTTAAAAATGCCTGAAAATCCAGAAATTCCTGGAATTCAAAAAAAATCCCCAAAATCCTCATTTCCACAAAATTCCCGATACTCCCAAAATTCCCAAATTCTCAAAAAATCCCAGAATCCCAAAATCAGAAAAATCCCAAATTTCCCGCAACTCCTTTAATTCAAAAAATTAAAAAAATATCCCCATCTTCACAAAATTCCCGATACTCCCAAAATTCCTGAATTCCCATAATTCCCAAATTCCCAAAATTCATGGAATTTTTGGGGGGTTTTTCTGGGTTTTTTGCAGGTTCTCCGCGTTTCCCGGCGCAGATTTTCGGGCGGGATTGGCGTTTCTGGAGGCGGCACCTGCACAGGGATTTCCAGGGAATTTCCCGCTTGGCCACCCAGGAAATCCTGGCATGGAAATGATGGAATTCTGGGAATTTTTGGGACTTTTATTTCGGGTTTTATTGGGGTTTTATTGGGGTTTTATTGGGAATTTTATCAGGATTGCATTGGGATTTTATTGGGATTTTTTTTGCATTTTATTGGGAATTTTTTGAATTTTTGGGGGGATTTTTTCAATTTCTGGGGTTTTTTTATTTATTTTTTAGGGATTTTATTGGGATTGTATTGGGATTTTACTGGAATTTTTTAGGGATTTAATGGAATTATTTTTTGATTTTTTTCGGGAATTTTTGGGGATTTTTTAAGGGATTTTTGGGGATTTTTTCAGGACTTTTTCAGGATTTTTTAGCGATTTAATGGAATTTTTTTGAGATTTTCTTGGGATTTTCTTGGGATTCTTTAGGGATTTAATGGAATACTTTGGGGATTTTTTGGGATTTTTT
>NW_026630068.1:0-1443 GCF_030028575.1 Malurus melanocephalus
TCCGGTGTGTTGTTTCATTTCCAGGGCCCTCAAGGCATCAGTATCCTGACCTTGGTTTCAGCAAGGGGGCAATCCATGCTCTCAGGGCCCTTAAGCCGCACTTGCAAACGCTGGCATGGCTGCTGTGTTCAGTAATTGCCATTGAAATGACCTCTTGCCATCCTCTCCATGGACAACAACTTTGTGCTGCAAGTGCCAGGCTCTCAAAGGCTCCATCCTGACTGCCTTCCCCCATCCTTATGCTGAGAGGGGTGAATACGAGCGTTAATGAATTTGAAACTGGATCTTCTGCATTCTCTAGCAATAAGGACACCAGAAATTCAGTTTACAGCCAGACTTCACTGTTCTGAGGAGGTTCTAAGGAACTTATTACCAGTCTGGTTTTGTTGCTTGCTAGTGCTTGTGAGTGTGTATGTACAAGGACTTACATTACAGTGATATTTTAGTCTTCTACCTTTAGAAAGTTCTACCGGAGAACCACTGGTGGATCAGGAAAAATTAATTATAAAAATCAGTCCTGAACAGAACTACTTAGGGAGTACTAAAAATGGAACATATCAATTGACCACTTCAGCTTTTTTAAGAAATGCAGTTTAGTTGAAGGCAAAGTCAATGAGAAATCGCTGATTCCTGAAATGAGAGATATGCTATCCATTGCTTAATAGTTGTAGTTTCTCCATTTTCTTATCTGGTTCCAGTGGTGAATCTGTAAGTGTGAATCCTTTGTTTTGCTACTGTTTTTTTATTAAAAATAATAATTCAAATTTCAACATGTTTCTTTTTCCAAAGATTAAAGCAACAGCTCTGGAAAGCAAAACTAAGCAGAGGTCAAGCTGTTTATTGTCACACAGAGAATTTTACAGCAGTTGCATTGCTGTTATCAAAACTCATTCTAAACGGACCCATGTTTTCTAAAACAGCTGTGCTGTCTTTTATGCCATTTCATTGTTTGTTTGTTTGTAGTCGACCATCCAAGACTTCAGTCCTTGTCAGGTTCACAGGGAAAAATGCTGGAGTACGTGTAGGGTTTTATTTGATTCTGTTTGTTATTTGTTGCTCATGATTCAACTGCTGCTAGCAAAATGCATCATTTTTGGTGTTTGCATCATTCTGCACATGCACAAGGACACCACTGATTTCACCCATGCTGCAAAGGATTCTAAGATAGAAATTCAGTTTTGCATTCAGCCTGAAGTTTGAAAGAAATTGTTTCTTTGAATTCATATGCCCACTGCCAATTTCTTGGTCCAAGACAGAATTTTATCAGACTGCTTGCTCCATAGGCCAAAGAAAACAATCAGCAAACCTGAGAGCATGTTTTATAGAGTGTGCACACACACACACCTCCAAATCTCCTTGCTGTCTGCAGCCCTGGCTTCTCCCCTGCGTGCGCCCAGCTGCATTCTCTGCACCACTCCCTGTGGAAGAGCTTCTGACATCACA
>NW_026630069.1:0-1370 GCF_030028575.1 Malurus melanocephalus
TTTTTTCAGTTTTTGGGGTATTTTGCGGCCGTTTCAGGGGTTTTGGGTGCGATTTTTCAATTTTTGGGGTATTTTGTGRCCGCTTTAGKSGTTTTGGGGCSCATTTTTTCCGTTTTTTTTTCATTTTTTTCCAGATTTTGGGATACTTTGAACCCATTTCAATATTTTTTTGTGKKTTKTTTYCCATTTTCATGTTCTCAGAGGTTTTTTTTTCCAGGTTTGGGCACAGCCCTGAGAACTCTGTGGGCAAAGGAACCCGTGATCGCCGCCAGCTTCGGCATCGCCGCCCTGGGTGAGGGTCCTGAGGGGTCCCTGGAATTTCGGGGTCACTTAAACCCCCCCCGAAATGTGACTTTTGGTTCAATTTTGGGGTTTTATAGAGGATTTTTGGCTTTTTTTGGGGAGGGTTTGGTGTTCTCGGGTGGAATTTTGGGGAGGGGTCTTGGGGGTCTCTGGAGGGTTTTGGGTTTTTTTTTTGGGATTTTGGGTGTCTCTGGGGGGTTTTGTGGGGATTTTGGGGACGGGTCTTTGGTTTTGGGGTTTTTTTTTTAATTTTCAATCTCCCCAGAATGAAACACTCATTTGAATTTTGGTTCTTTATTGAGAAATTTCGGGGTTTTGTGTTTTTTGGGGGAATTTGTGGGGTCCTGAGGGGGGTGGGGGTCCCATGAAGCCCCCCCTGACCCTCCCCCATTTTTTCCCCTCCCCCATTTTTCCCCCTCCCCATTTCCCCTCCCCCATTTTTTTCCCCTCCCCCAGCGTTGCTGTCGCCGCTGTTGAGCCCCTACACCAAATATTCGGGGATGATCAACCGTGCCACGCCCTACACCTACCCTGGTAAGGACCCCAAAATACCCCAAAATCACCCCAAAAAATACCCTAAAAATATCCCCAAACCACCCCTCAGAAATGGTCTTAAATACCCCAAAAATACCCCCCAAAATACCCCCAAAATACCCTCAAACCACCCCAAAACCACACCCTACACCTACCCCGGTAAGGACCCCAAAATCACCCCAAAATCACCCCAAAATCACCCCAAAAATACCCCAAAACCACCCTAAAAATACCCTAAAACCACCCCAAAATCACCCTCAAATCACCCCCAAAAAATGGCCAAAAATACCCTAAAAATATCCCAAAAAAATACCCTAAAATCACCCCAAAACCACGCCCTACACCTACCCTGGTAAGGACCCCAAAATCACCCCAAAAATACCCTAAAATCACCCCCAAAAATGGCCAAAAATACCCTAAAAATACCTTCAAAAATAACCCCAAATCCCCCCCAATTTTCCCCCAAATCCCCCCTCCCACCCTCACCCCAAATTTGGGGTCCCCCCTCCTTTTGGGGGTTTTGGGGGGTCCTC
>NW_026630070.1:0-1441 GCF_030028575.1 Malurus melanocephalus
TTGGTGGATTTTGTCCACGGCTGTGACTCACTGTGTCTCAGTTTTTGGGGGCTGCCAGTAACAATTTAAGAAAGGGTTGTTTCAACCCAGGACAAGAAACGTCCAGACTTTCCAGGCCCACAGCCAAGGGTGAGCAGAGCCCAGTGATTCTGGAGAGAGCACCGGGCTCAGCACTGAGGCTGAGGTTTGGGTCCTGTTTTATTGTCACTCGTGACACTGAAATACAAGTATTTGGAACATTGTGGAGCAACACAAGTTTTCCTTGCCCCATGGCAAAGGGAGCCCACTCCCACTCCCCTCCATCCAGTGCTGTGGAGATCCTTGATGGACACTCTGAGACCACTCAGCAAAAGCCTGGGAAAATAAAAAGCCACTCAAATGATCATGCAAATGTTCCCATCTCTGCCCAGCCCAGAGCTCGGGGTGCTCTGCCCCTGCCCATCAAGGCAAGGGGCCAGGCAGAGTTTCATCGCTCTGCAGATGTTTTCTGATTGCACGAGGTGTCAATTCTGTCAAGCTTCAACTCTGCTGATGTGGCAAAGCATGACCTGACTCAGAGCCTCCTGAAAGCAGCAGAAAGATCTGACTGAGGCTGGAAAAACCACTGGTTTGGATCCACTTTTCTACTGATACTGATGATAGAAAGGAAATGAGACCCGAGCTGGAAGTGACTGATGCTGAGGTCTGCAGATGTCCAAACCCTCCCTTGGGATTTCTCCCCTGGAGGAGTCCCTGTGTGTCCAGAAAATGCAAATCTCCTTGGAAAGGGATAGTATGTTGTCATGGTGGATGAATATCCTCTAGCCTGAATTTCTCTTCATTTCCCTGGAAAAAAAAAATCCAATTATTAAAGACAAACAAGGGAACAAAAAACTTCCCCCTCCAAATTTTTATTTAGTGTCACTTAAAAGTTTAAAAAATTAAYTCAGTTGGGTTTTAAGACTGGCAATTTTTAACATTTCTTGGAGGACTGCAGCCTTRAGCATCCTGGATTTGCTCACTGCCCTAAAAGACAGAGCAATGCGGAACTCCCCTCATTTTTTATTTTTTTTTTTTTTTTCCTTTAGGAAGCGAATCAACCTGTAAAGGTAAGACACAAATCACTACTGCCTTGCTGAGATTTTTAACTTTACACATCAACGTCATCCCTGCCTGTGCAGTGGAGGAAAAAGCCTGTCCTGTGCCAWGATCCCACTGTGTCACCAAGAGCTTATCCAGATCTCCATCCCATCCCATGGGCARTGGTGGTTCCTCAGTTTAATTGGGGGTTGGAGAAACCTGACCTAGTGGAAGATGTCCTTGCCCTTGTCARGGAATAAGATGATCTTTAASGTCCYTTTTGACCCAAATTATTCTGTGATTCTGTGATTCTTTCCCAAGTGCAGCCACGGGACCCTGGTGGTGGTGGGACACAGTTTGATTTTGGCAAGCCAAAAATGGC
>NW_026630071.1:0-1457 GCF_030028575.1 Malurus melanocephalus
CTGTGTCATTTTTTTGGGGTGGAAATGTGGATTTGTTGCTCATCTGCGTCATATTTTGGGATGGGAAGTGATTTGTTGCTTGTCTGTGTCATTTTTTGGGGTGGAAATGCCAATCTTTTGCTCATCTGTGTCATTTTTGGGGGTGGAAGTGCAGATTTTTTTGCTTGTCTGTGTCATTTTTGGGGTGGAAACACTGGTTTGTTGCTCATTTGTGTCATTTTTTGGGGTGGAAACACGGATTTGTTGCTTGTCTGCGTCATTTTTTGGGGTGGAAACACACATTTGTTGTTTGTGTCATTTTTTTGGGGGGGTGGGAAGGGATTTGTTGTTCATCTGTGTCATTTTTTGGGGTGGAAACATGGATTTGTTGCTCATCTGTGTCATTTTTTAGGGTAAAAATGTCCTGCCCTGGCCACTGCTGGAGTTTGGGAGCGGCGTTAGGAGTTTGGGGAGCACCCTGCAGGCCCAGAGAAAGGGCTCCAGGCTCATTTTTCCCCTGGGAAACGGGGACTCAGCACAATTTGCTCCCAGCTCATCAGGTTTTTCGGGATTTGTGGGGTGGCAATGGGAATTGGGTGAGTTTTTTCTCCCTCACGAGCTCTCAGATGTTGTCCCCCATCACCATCTCGACATCTCCTGGCCATGCCCCCGTCCCTCGGTGCCACCCCGGCTCCCTCCAGCTCCTCACCTCCACCAAGCCACGAGTTTTGATTGAAACTCCAACACTTTGGGACAACTGGCACAGCCCGAGCTGAACCTGCAATTTCCTGCCTCATGAAAACGTGAGCTTTCTTCAGCCCCGGGTCTCTGCCGAAAACCCATCCAAACCCCCTCCACCTSCCCAAGGCATCCCCACTCCCAAAACATTTCACGACACCAGCTAGGAGCTTGATTTTATTTATTTTTTTTTTATTTTAATTGCGCCATATGTTGGAAAAACACACAGGAGAAATCCCCATAGCCAGGCAGTGAAAAGCCCCCCGAGTTTACAGGGTGTTGCAAATAATCCGAGGCAAAACAAATGTTGAAGAATGCCCCAGCTGCCAATTGTGAGAGCATTGTTTGAAATCCAGCAGAGCAGCCCAAAGGGCAGCTGTTAACGGGGCAGTAATTTTCTTCCTTTCTGGGCACCCCAGAGCCACAAATCCTAAATATTCCTCAGGAAAGGGATCAAGAGTGGGGGCCTTTTTATTGAGCATCTCCGAAGCTGAGGAGGAGCAGCGAGGAGCTTTTACAGCAATAACCCGAGCTGCCCCATTTGCAGCTCGTCGCTGGCGCTGGCTTTTCCCAGCCMCGCTGGGGGCTCCCACTGGCCCAGYTTTTGTAGCCCAGTCCATTAAACACGGCTGGTAAGGGACGAGCACTCAGGGGATCCAGCTGATCCCGCATCGCTCTCTGAATTCCAGCAGCAAACAGCCTGCACACGCGGGTTAATGCATTGCTGGAGGGGAGCTCCA
>NW_026630072.1:0-1376 GCF_030028575.1 Malurus melanocephalus
TGTTCTTAGGTGAAAACCACTGACAGCCTGAAACACCCCTCCTTTTAGATGACAGCATTCTCATAAATTTTGGAAGGAGGACAAACATAACTTACGAACAAAATACTGTAAGGTAGTGCTTCTGAGAGAGAGATTAAGAAGAAAAGCAGTCAACTTGAAAGTCTGTTGATGCTGGAACAGGAACTTTCCACCTCTATGATATTAATATCAAAACAGTATGCCACCTCACATCCCTGAACCTTTAGAAAAACAAAACAAATACTAGGGAGCTCCCAGGGCCCCATGATAAAATAATCCAAAATTTCTATACCAAGTGATTCAGCTGCTGAGATTCATACCAAAAGAAATCAGTAAATYCACTCTCAGGGTCCAGAAGAAAAATATTCACTACATACCAGTACTACCACTTCTTTCTTATTCAATTCTGTCTTTGGCTAACATTATGTTTGCAAGGTTTGAGTGGGGCATCTCATTGCTTCTGATGTTCCAATCGAGATCAATTTGTCCCTCAATTTCGATAGCAAACACCCCAGTCCACTCCTTTCCGTGAAAGAGGAGCTCAGAGTCATGATTCATGTTTGGTTCACCTCTGCCCCGCCTGTCGGCCAAGTTGTCTCTGGCCACAGAGCTGCTTACGACAGCAAGAGAATTCCTCGGGGCCCGTGGGCTTCTGCAGGCTGTTTCCAGCGGGTACACTCAACCACTCCCCTGTGTCATGCGGGCTGTGCAAGCTCGACTCTGCCCTCGCCCCTGACGAGCCCAGCCACCAAAGGTCTGGACCCACTGAAGTGGCAGCAGCACAAATCRGGGTGTATGCTATGGGCAAAGACCTCCCACCATTCCTTAAATCCATGTTCTAATCAGCCCATGTCAAGCGCCAATTGCAACATTTCACCTGATTTCAGTTCTCCCTCAGCTCTACAGCAGGGGAGGCAAATTCCCGAGGGGGTCACCCCCCCCCGCATGCAACGAATCCACCACTCCTCCCTGCACACCTTGCAATCGAGGCACACAAAATGACAACAACCACAGCCAACATTAGCACACTCCACCATAAAGTTCCATGCATGGTAGTCAAAATTAAATTCTGGTAACACTGGCTCCTACTATATTGCAGAGTACAGATTACTCATTGAAAACATTTCAACATTTGATATCAATTCCATATATGAAAAATCTAACATAAAATGTCTTCTTCCTAAAATTACAATTTTTGTTTGAAATTTATTCAGTCCTACTTTAATCCATAATCATGAAACTATCTTAAAGTGGACCTGTGTTTTATTATTACAAAGCCTTTATTACCACCAATTTTGAGCACATTTTTGTCCTTCAGAGTACAAACAGTTAAAATGTTGTCCTCCTAAATTTTAAGT
>NW_026630073.1:0-1399 GCF_030028575.1 Malurus melanocephalus
ATGGCCCCACAAACCCACCCTACATGGTCCTACAAGCCAACCCTACACAGCCCTACAAACCCACCCTACACAACCCCACAAACCCACCCTACAAAGCCCCACAAGCCCACCCTACACGGCCCCAAAAACCCACCCTACATGGCCCTACAAACCCACGCTTCACAGCCCTAAACCCCACTCTACACAGCCCTACAAACCCACCCTATACAGCCTTAAAAACCCACCCTACCCGGCCCTACAAACCAACCCTAAACAGCCCCACAAACCCACCCTACACAGCCCTATTAAGCCACCCTACACGGCTCTACAAACCCACCCTACACAGCCCTACATGGCCCTAAAAATCCACCCTATATGACCCCATAATCCCACCCTACACGGCCCCAAAAACCCACCCTACATGGCCCCACAACTCACTCTACAGAGCCCCACAAACCCACCCTACACGGCCCTACAATCCCACCCTACACTGCCCCACAAACCCACCCTACACGGCCCCACAAACTCACTCTACAGAGCCCCACAAACCCATCCTACAAGGCCCCAAAAACCCACACTACATGGCCCTAGATGGCACCAAAAACCCACCCTACACGGGCCCACAAATCTACCCTACACGGCCCTATGAACCCACCCTACACAGCCCCACCAGCCCACCCTACATGGCCCTACAAACCCACCCTACACAGCCCCACAAATCGACCCTACACAGCCCCATAAACCCACCCTACACGACCCCACAAACCCACCCTACACAGCCCAACAAACCCATCCTACACGGCCCCAAAAACCCATCTCACAGGGCCCCACAAACCCCCCCTACATGGCCCTATAAACCCACCCTACACAGCCCTACACGGCCCTAAAAACCCACCCTACACTGCCCCACAAACCCACCCTACACGGCCCCAAAACCCACCCCACACAGCCCCACAAACCCACCCTTCACAGGCACAGAGGCCCAGCCCTACAAACCCATTCTACACAGCCCCAAAAACCCACCCTACACAGCCCCACACAACCACCCTATACAGCCCTACACAAACCCACCCTACACAGCCCTACAACCCAACCCTACACAGCCCTAAAAAACCAAACTACACGGCCCCACAAACCCCCCCTACACAACCCTATAAACCCACCCTACACAGCCCTACAACCCCACCGTACACGGCCCCACAAACCCACCCTAAAAAGCCCCACAAACCCACCCTAGAGAACCCTACAAACCCACCCTACACGGCCCCAAAAAACCACCCTACATGGCCCCACACGCCCACCCTACACAGCCCTACAAACCCACCCTACACAGCCCCATAAACCCACCCTACACGGCCCTATAAACCCATCCTACACAGCCCTAATAAACCACTGTACACTGCCCCAAAAACCCACCCTA
>NW_026630074.1:0-1344 GCF_030028575.1 Malurus melanocephalus
CACCCCCATCCCAATGTCCCCAATGTCCCCATGTCCAGCTCACCCTGAATTCTCCATGTCCCGCTGTCCCCGTGTCCCCAATGTCCTCATCTCAATGTCCCCCATCCCAATGTTCCCAATGTCCCTGTCCCAATGTCCCCAATGTCCCCGTGTCCCTCTGTGAGTCCGATGTCCCCAGGTGCCCTTCGTGCCCATCCCCAATGCCCCATGTCCCCAGATGTCCCCCGATGTCCCCGCTGTCCCGATGTCCCCCCTGTCCCCCTCCCCGTGTCCCCGCTGTCCCCGCGGTGTCCCCAGGCCGGGGCGGGGGCTCCCCGTTATTTCCCAAGCGGCGCCCGCCCGACCGGCTCCGGCTGCGGCTGCGGCCCCGCCGAACCGGCGGAACCGGTCCGGGCCACCGCGGGGCGGGACGGGGGACGCGGAGCGGGGCGGCACCGGCGGCACCGGCACGGCACGGCACGGCACGGCACGGCACCGGGACGGGGACAGAGCCGAGACCGGACAGCGCCGGGACCGGGACAGAACCGGGACAGAGCGGGGACCGGACAGCGCCTGGACAGCACCGGGATAGCACCGGGACCGGGACATAACCGGGACTGGGACAGAGCCGGGACCGGGACAGAACCGGGACAGAGCCGGGACCGGGACAGTCGGGACCGGGATAACAGAGCCGGGACCGGGATAACAGAACCGGGACTGGGACAGACCCGGGACCGGGACAGAACCGGGACAGCGCCGGGACCGGGACAGAACCGGGACTGGGACAGAGCCGGCACCGGGACAGAACCGGGACAGCGCCGGGAGAGAGCCGGGACCGGGACAGAACCGGGACTGGGACAGCACCGGGACCGGGATAACAGAGCGGGACCGGGAGAGCACTGCTGAGATAACAGAATCGGGACCGGGATAACAGAATCGGGATTGGGACAATCGGGATAACAGAACTGGGACCGGGATAACAGAGCCGGGACCGGGACAATCGGGACCGGGATAGCAGAACCGGGACCGGGACAATCGGGACCGGGATAGCAGAACCGGGACAGCGCCGGGAGCGGTGACAGCACCGGGAGCGGGATAACAGCACCGGGATTGGGATAACAGAGCCTGGATCGGGATAAAAGAACCAGGACCGGGACAATCAGGACCGGGATAACAGAACCGGGACCGGGACAATCGGGACCGGGATAACAGAACCGGGACCGGGACAATCGGGATCGGGATAACAGCACCGGGATTGGGATAACAGAGCCTGGATCGGGATAAAAGAACCAGGACCGGGACAACCGGGACCGGGATAACAGAACCGGGACCGGGACAATCGGGACCGGGATAACAGAACCGGGA
>NW_026630075.1:0-1415 GCF_030028575.1 Malurus melanocephalus
AGACAGCCCCAATCCCAGCTGAGCCAAACCCAACACAGCCACCTCTGGGGCAAGACAGCCCCAATCCCACCAGAGCTAAACCCAACAGAGCCACCTCCGGGACGAGACAGCCCCCAATCCCAGCTGAGCCAAACCCAACAGAGGCGCCTCCAGGGCAAGACAGTCCCGTCCCATCTGAGCTAAACCCAACACAGCCCTGTCCCACCTGAGCCAGACCCAACAGAGCCACCTCCGGGGCAAGACAGCCCTGTCCCATCTGAGCTAAACCCAACAAAACCATCCCCAGAGCTCAACAGCCTCGAGCCTGCAGTGCTGGTCCCACCTGAGCCAAACCCAACAGAGCCACCTCCAGGGTGAGACAGCCCCATCCCATCTGAGCTAAACCCAACAAAACTATCCCCAGAGCTCAACAGCCTCGAGCCTGCAATGCTGGTCCCACCTGAGCCAAACCCAACAGAGGCGCCTCCGGGACAAGACAGCCCCAATCCCGCCTGAGCCAAACCCAACAGAGCCACCTCCAGGGCGAGACAGCCCCGTCCCATCTGAGCTAAACCCAACAGAGCCCTGTCCCACCTGAGCCAGACCCAACAGAGGCGCCTCCGGGACAAGACAGCCCCAATCCCACCTGAGCCAAACCCAACAGAGCCACCCCCGGGGCGAGACAGCCCCGTCCCACCTGAGCCAAACCCAACACAGCCACCTCCGGGGCAAGACAGCCCCGTCCCATCTGAGCTAAACCCAACACAGCCATCTCTGGGGCAAGACAGCCCCGTCCCATCTGAGCCAGACCCAACAGAGCCACCTCTGGGGCAAGACAGCCCTGTCCCATCTGAGCTAAACCCAACACAGCCACCTCCGGGGCAAGACAGCCCCGTCCCATCTGAGCCAGACCCAACAGAGCCACCTCCGGGGCAAGACAGCCCTGTCCCATCTGAGCTAAACCCAACAAAACCATCCCCAGAGCTCAAGAGCCTTGAGCCTGCAGTGCTGGTCCCACCTGAGCCAAACCCAACCTGCCCCAGTGCCATGGCCCCACCAAACCCGGCAGCACCGGTCCCACCAGCCCCAAAATCAGCCCAGCCCAACCATCTCAGCACCCCATAGCCCCGGCAGAACTGTCCCAGTGTGAGAGTTTGGCTAAGCCCAGCATAACCACCCYGGCCCTGGCAGCAGCCTGATGCTCTGGGGTCAGCATTGGGGTCACAGCCAGCACTGGGGTGGTGGCTCCTCCTGCAGCAGGAGTGGCCCTGMCAGCAGCCCCTGGCCCTGCAGAACCCATGGACGGGGCTGGGGAGGGCGTGGAGCMCAGTCTGTACTGGTGAGATGAACAGGAGGAGCTCCACAGCCTTTCCCAGAGTGCAGAAATTGGGGAGGTGACCCCCACACGGCCAGGGATGGACAGGGGACGAAGTGAC
>NW_026630076.1:0-1415 GCF_030028575.1 Malurus melanocephalus
CCAAATTCAGGGTGAAAACTTCAAATTTCCTGACAAAACCCCAAATTTAGGGTGAAAATTTCAAATTTTGTGACAAAAGCCCAAATTTAGGGTGATGACCCCAAATTCAGAGTGAAAATCCCAAATTCAGGGTGAAAACCCCAAAATTTGCATTGAAAAACCCCAAATTCAGGGTAAAACCCCCAAATTCCGGATGAAAACTTCAAATTTCATGACAAAACCCCAAATTCAGGGTGAACACCCCCAAATTTTAGGGTGAAACCCATAAATTTGGAGAAAAAAAACCCCAAATTTCAGGTGAAAACCCCAAATTTTGGGACAAAATTCCACATTCAGAAACCAAACCCCAAATTCTGTGCAAAAACCCCAAATTTGGGGAGAAAATCCCAAATTTAGTGTGAAAACCCCAAATTTCAGGTCAAAATCCTGGATTTGGGGTGAAAATCCCGAATTTAGGGGGAAAAACCCCCAATTTTGGGTGAAAACCACAAAATCCATTTCTTTTCCCCAAAATCCCCATTTTTTTACCAAAATCCATTTTGTCCCTAAAATCCCAATTTCCATTTTTTTCCCAAAATATTTTTTTTCCCAAAATTCCCAATTTCCCCCTAAAATACTCATTTTTTTTCTCCAAAATCCCCGTTTTCCCCCCAAAATCGAATTTTTCCCTCAAAATCCCATTTTTGCCCCCAAAATCCCCATTATTTTTCCCCAAAATCCTTTTTTTTCCCCAAAATTGTGATTTTTCACCCCAAATTTGCCGGACCTGTCCGAGCAGCGGCGCCTCCCAGTTGGAGTTGGCGAAGGGGAGAGAATGGAAAGGACCCAAAAATGGGAATTTAATGCCAAAAATGGGAATTTGACCCTAAAAATGGAAATTTGACCCCAAAAATTCAGATTTTGGTGCTAAAAATGGGATTTAGTCCCCAAAAATGGGAATTAAGAGCCCAAAAATTGGAATTTGGGAACCAAAAATGGGAATTTGGACCCCAAAATGGGAATTTGAATCCAAAAATAGGAATTTGACTCCAAAAATTGAGATTTTGGTACTGAAATTGGGATTTAGACCCCCAAAATGGGAATTTTGAGCACAAAATTGAGATTTTGATCTCAAAAATGGGGATTTGGGAGCCAAAAATTGAGATTTTGGTGCTAAAAATGGGAATTTGGACCCAAAGACGGGGATTCGATCCAAGAAATGGGGATTTGATCTCAAAAATGGGAATTCTATCCCAAAAATGGGGATTTAATGCCAAAAAAAGACATTTTTGGTACTAAAACAGGATTTAAACCCTAAAATTGGGAATTTTGAGCACAAAAATTGAGATTTTGGTGCTAAAAATGGGATTTTGGACCCCTAAAAACGACATTTTTCATGCTAAAATCAGCATTTAAAGCCCCAAAAATCCCATTTT